>NC_133649.1:155085655-155312233 GCF_009905375.1 Apium graveolens | reverse complement strand
TTACATTGCATAGTTAGTACAGAAGGTGGCCAGCCTTTAGTACTTGACAAGCAATTAAACAATAGATGGTATCCTACTAGGCTTCTATCACACAGATAGATAGTCATTCGGCAATACCTCCCCTTCTGGAAGGGTTGTTCTTCTCAGCTTACATGAAATGAAAAGAAGAGAAAAGAACGAACTGAAGAGAATTGTATTGTAAAAATATTGCCATAAAATATCTGGCTTGGAATCTACCTCTGAACTATAGAGGTTGTCATAGGAGAACAAAACATATATTATTTATCAACATCAAGTTATAGCATCGTATTTCACATGCCTAAATATTTTGCTATTCCGTCCATCATTCTATGGACCCATGCTCTTCCTCGAGCTTATACACAATCACCTTTGAAACTCCCTCGATATCGAAAATCGAATCTGGGATCTCATTCTAGACATCATCGTTACTAGAATTCTATGCTTGCACCGCAACCTTCCTCATATAGTAATACGACTCTCTTTCATAAGAGGAATAAATATTCAATAGGTAGATACTCTACTTAATTAGTCTATCAATGATAACTTATACACTACCACGACCCGATTAGTGGTACTCAATCTCAACATCCATTCCAATACAACTCTCACGGTTGTAATAGCTCATTACTCGCAGAATCATTGCTGCATTACTATGGTCCACCACTGACCTACTGTCGTCATTCATTTTCCATGAAATCTTAATATCTAACCATACGGAGTCCATACATGTCGTATCAAATCCTTCTAAGGAGGTAACATAATCACCATTCATGATTCATGAAGAACACTCCTGATCCTGACATACATACATGACATGAAGCAGATAAAATTGCAGAAGAGTTTCAATCAAAGCAACGATAGCAGGTTAATACCATTCTTAATCATATGCCTTCAATAGAAGACTTAACTCAAAGGTTCGTTAGTCCTTTTTGAAACATGGTCCTGGCTTATCTCAAGATAGTACCTTCTAAGATAGATAGCCCGCTCATGGCGATTACACGAATTAAACCTTTACCAACTACTATTACGGTTGGGTATTGCACAGTCATCAGAAGGAATGTCAATCTTCCAAACCATAATACAACCTTACGCTTTAACCATCATCACTGTATTCCTTTGGCACAAGCGCCTATAATTATCCTCTTACCTTTAAAGTGTCGGCCACCTCTTTGGCCTTTCCTGATAGTAAAATTTCCTTACAGTCAATGTCATTTTAACCACCTCCAAATAAATTTTCTACCTCATTTCAATCACTGCTTATGTGAAATGTTTTCCTTAAAATCTGATGAGTAAAAAAAATATCACCATTTTTCCATAAGTTATTGCCTCAGTCTTTAGAGGTTAATCACTGTCACGACTGACTCTCAATCATACTTAGAACATCTTTTATCTTAGGTCCTAATTGCCCTGAACAATTTCGACCTTTACTGGTTCGATCCATACTTTCTCGTGGTTTAACACGTGCCCCACTTGGCATCATTATAATTACGTCATATTCCTTTATCAACATTTTATTCTTGAGAATTTTGAATATTACCTTTCTCCTTGTAAAACCTCTAAGGTTATCCTTGAATCGTTCCTCCTGTATTCCCTAGATACAGGGCATATCAAATACCATTTATTAATACCAGAATCATTGTCTATATACTTCTGAAAAATTTCTCCACTGATCTTAAAGGTTGTTATTACCTTAATCCTTTCCAATTCATACTGTCAAAACTCATACTATCCCTATTAAGGGTGAAATGCCAACCTTTATGCATTCCCCTAGGATTCATTTTAAGTTACCGATGTTCTATCCTTAATTCCACCTTTAAAAAGGTACATGCATCCTTCCATGGATAAATCAAGTCATATATCCCTGATAAGGGTGTCTTATTCAATCATTCCCACCTCGATAGTATATGCCTAATTTCACAATAACATCTGTATTCAAAATGAGGTCAATCAATATGGCCTCCAAAAGATAACAACGGTTATCCGCTTTTCTTGCCTAATTTGGTAACGATAACAAGGATGTTCTGGAAGATATTGGTCGTGTTCAACGTGAACTTCTTTAATAATTCCTTATTTACTTTTGTTGTTTATCTCAACAGTCATCTCAATGTTGGGATATCTTTCATACCTGGCGTCTCCCTTTCTGGGTATCAAGCCACCGGTCTTACACTTCACATTCTTGAAGGTCACTTCCTTCATCCAATTTTCCTAATTTCTTACTTCCTTGTCTCCTCAGTCTATCCGCGTCTCATTATTTATCCTTCGAACTATCTCAAGGTTTCCTCGAATCCTCCCAACTTACAGGGGATAAAATATATGTATCTCTTTTCCTTCAATCATCAACTTTAACTCATGGTGAATCACCCTCATCCTGACGATTACATACTTTTCTATTTCTATTGCTACGAGTCTTTAGGGTTTCCTCATACCCAACTCCCTTATCATTCCTCAAACTCTATTGCCTTTATATTCCTTTCCACTTCAGTTTCTTTTTATTTTCCTTTCTCTTATCATTATTTCATGAACCCACTAATCATTGACTTCAAGCATCACATCGTTCTGGGATTCTTGTCATCAGAACGAATCTTGACAACTTTTACAACTTAGCTTCATATTTCATCATACTCGTCCGCCTTTGTTCTGACTCTAAAGCTTTTACACTATCTCCATAACCTTGGGAATTACTTTCCCGAAAACAATTGACTGAACTTTAATCAGTTTATTCTAACCTCTGGCTCCGTGCCTTTCTTGGTCTTTCACCAGCGGGTGGCCTTCTCTTAGGAGGGTAAGTGACAAAAACAGTCTTTTGTGATTCGTCCATCATTTAGAATCTCAAATGATTCCTATATTTCCTTTAGAGGCTCTTGCCTCGACTGGTTCAGCTTGTTCCTTGGAACTCTAAGGCTTAGCGACTTAAAGGCCCTGAAAGAATTTCTCACCGCATTGTTTCCTCAAGGTGGTGGTTGGGGATATAGTCTAAGTTCTTTTTAGACAGGTCCATGAATTGCCGTATAGGAGTACCGTCTCGGGTCTCCTTTCCTTACTCGTCTTTCTGTTTCCTTAGTATGAAATGTTTCATCCTTCTCCCATACTTGGGGTTATCTTATACGTTAAAATCCTCATTTTCCACTTCATTATGTTATGGGTTCCTTCTATCTTGATGGCGTCCTCCCTGACTATCACATTCAGGGTTTGCCCTAAATCTTATTCCTCAAACTAGCTTTCATCTAAGATCTCATCTTTAAGCTCTTGAACATTTGGAACCCAAATTCTGTAGGAATACCTCATTATTCCCTTATCATCTTTCTCGGTATTAATCTTTTATCTAATTGTTAGCTCTCTGCCTTCATTCATCACTTTTTCTGGCACAATATGTTCTTTCCGATAATTCGGACTGTATTGCAATCTCAAACATCTTTTCGGTACCGGCTCCGGTTACCTTCACTTCTATTTCCATTTTCTCAAAATCTCTTATAAACTCTCTCAAAGACATATCATCTTGAGTCTCTCCTTTTTACTAAGGGCATCAGCCACCACATGGCTTTCCCCGAATGATAAGAATCTCCCAATCATAATTCTTGATTAGCTCTAACCGCCTCCTCGGCGTATGTTGAGCTCTTTCTACGTAAAAATGTACTAGAGCTCCTATGGTTTGTGAATCTCGCACTTCTCTCCATACAAGTAGTGCCTCAAATCTTTAGGGCAAAACTATTGCCATGAGCCCAAGCTCATGGTGGGGATATCGAATTTTAATTCCCTTAATTGTCTTGACGCGTACGCGATTACCTTGTTGTGCTGTATAAGAAGCACCCTAATTCCTTATGCGAAGCGTCAATACAAATCACAAAATCTCCTTTTTCCATCCGACAATGCCAACATAGGGGCCGTCACCAACCTTTGCTTCAGTTGTTAAAAGCTTTTCTCGTATTTCTCTGTCCATTCAAACTTCTCAGTCTTACGAGTAAGCCGCGTTAAAGGGGCTACTATCTTTACAAACTTGAACGAACCTCCGGTAGTGACCGGCCAATCCTACCTCTGGTAGTTTCCCTAACCATGGTCATCAATTCCTCAATGGTCCTTTATTCATTCTTGTTAGGATCTTCCACGAGATCCTCCTCAGCAACAATCCCATCTAGGACAACATCCTCAACCATTACATCCTCAATATGAACATCATCCGGTCCTGCGTTAGGACGCTCTATCGGATCCACAATCCGATCTCCAATTAGTAATAAAACATCATCGCGCGTTCACTTCTCAACCTCAGGGTTCGGAGTCCCGCTACCATATACGATAACGAACTACGCTACTATCACGATATTTATAAGGGTTCCCATAAGGGTTTTAACTGTCAGTACTACGTTAGGTAGTCCGACTATGAACTTGGCAAGAGTTCTTATTATCTTAGTGAACTTATTATCTTAACGTCACATCATCTCTGAGGTTTATAACGCTTAGCTCTGATACCACTTCTGTAACACCCCCAAATCCGGGGTCGGGGATCCGGGTTGTCACGAGTTCCATTTCCCTTAATAACACCCAATCTTAATAAACAATCAACTACTCTGTACTGTGACCCCACAATAAACACACACACCACAAGTTATAGTCTCAGAGATGAATATCCAAAAATAATCACAAGTCATTTTATTCCACAATTATGCCAATACACCTTAAAAGGTTTCTGAATAAATTTACATTTCTTTGCCATTATTACAATTCATAATATACATAAGTCTGGTACATATAGTTGAAACTAGCCTATTGGTATTCTACCTCAGCTACAGCGGCATCAACGCTTCCAGAAACTGCGGAACGTTTCCTATCCGCTTGCGAATTGGGAGCTTGGTCCTGTTCATCTTTCTATCTGTTGTTGTGTGATGAAGAAGAAGCAAGGGTGAGCAGCAAGCCCACCAAAATAATATGTATAATGATTAACAATATATGAGCCTTCTCATAGTACTCATGAAAGTCTTGGTCAAAAGAAATGAACCAAGTTGATATCTTAATGCGATGAAGTCGCAAAATATTCAGTATATATATACATATATACTTTTCAAAATGGAAGTCCTCTTCCATGCATAATACACAAGAGTTCCAGTATAACTGTATAAAAATATCGTTGCAAGGTGATCTCATATATCTAACCTTGTCTCAACGTTTTTCTGAAAATCTTTGTCATGCATAAGATAATCATTTACTAGATATAAGTTTAAAAGATGAAGTTACAAGATACTCCAATATACTTATATCTTTTCCAAATACTACTTGAACTACCACCGTTCAAGTTATAATTAGTTTCAAAAGTTCATCACACTGATGAGACTACAAGATAAGACTTGAATAGATTCAATCTTTGAAATATTTTGAAGGAAATGAAGTTATGATATACTTCATTAAGTCCCGATATATATATACACCTATAATATACATACGTTTCCTGAAAACCTCTGTCATGTAAAGTATGAACAGAATTGCAATATCCAATAAATTTGGAAAGGAAAGAATTTTGGCATAAACCTGATATCTTGCTGATCAGGCAAAGATACCAATAAGTAACCTTTTCTACTAGTAGATGGACGAATTCCCCACTGGTCATCACCCTGGTCGCAATAGGACCTTATGCTGGACTGCCACTCAGCCACTTATGCATTTGATGGACTCCCACTGAGCCACTTACACTATCATGGACGCCCACTGAGCCCATGTTGCTTATGCCGACTCGATAGATGGACTTACTTCCCGAACGTTGGGTAAGTAATCAATTTTTACCAAAACTGCAACCTTGTTGCGAAATAAAATACACCACAGAGCCGGATCCCTCAGGTTTTGAGCGAGTATTTAAATCCCCTTTAAAAGGAAGATCTTAAATATAAAAATGAGTTTTGGGATCCGCTCTAACTTTTAAAAATCATTTTGAAGACTCGAAAACACTTTAAAGAGTGTTTGGAGTAATGCTGATTTAATAAAGTAAATCAGTCCCAATATTTAGAAAATATCTGAATATTATTATTTAAATAATATTCCCATAAAGAATAATCTTTATAAATAATTGAAGTAGAAGTTGTAAGACTTATACTTGAAATGAGTATTAAATAACCAAAGATATACTTATACGAAAGTACTATCTTTATTTGAATAATCAAAATAAGTTTGATTATCGAACATTATTCTTTAATAAAATAAAGAATATTATAAAAATAAGCGGAGTCATAATACCTCGAATGAATATTATAAATAATATTCATTAAATAAATAACGGAGTCATACATCCTCAAATGAATATTCAATTAATAATCATTAATAATATAACTGAGTCATAAGCCCTCGAATGAATATTCGAAATAATATTCAATAATAATAAAGGAGTCATAAGTCCTGATGAATATTCGAAATAATATTCAATAATAAAATAAAGGAGTCATAAGTCCTCGGATGAATATTCGAAATAATATTCAATAATAAAATAAAGTTAAAGTTATCGAATAAACCTTATTCGATTAATAGTTTTGAAAACTATAACCATATATATATAAAAATATATATTATACTCGGGAACATCGACTCCCGGTTTAGAAATATGTTCACCTTTTGATCCCCTATACTAAGGGTAAACTCAATACCGCTTATCTCTAGCATAGGTATTATGCAACTGTAAGCATTTTAACCAACAGATATATAATCCAAGAATATGAAACAGGCATGCATATATACCATATCACATGCTACAATATATCGCAAGAACTTGCTAATAACAAATATGCATTTATCGCAAGATCATGCATATACACATATACATCACAACAACAGTATAACGGGTAGAAAACTTGCCTGAGCGACTGGGGGTTACGAATGGCTCGGGACGAGTCTGGTAACCTATAAGCAACAAGTAAGTTGGAATTAAACCAAAGTCACTTGTAAATCTATACTCAACCAACTCAGACTCTAACGCTCGTTTTGCGCTTACTGATTCTCTTAAGTCACTCGAGTACCCTCGGCTCCACCATTTTTAATAATTTAACCATTACGAGTTTTAAGGCGATTCCTTCGCGAGTGTCTTACCAACTACCTATTACACCTTGCATAAATGTTTCATACTTCAATTAGTCCTTTAAGGTCTTTAACCTATGTTTCAAAGTAAGGCGAGGGGTAAGGGTTCGTTCGCGAAACGTCGTTACTTAAAACGGCCGTTTCTCCTAAACCGTTCATCGGAATCCAACGAACCACATAAAACGAAGCTCGTAACATGAACTATCTAAACATGGCAATGGTCAAAACCTAGCAGTGAGTTCAAGGGTTCTGATGTTAAGAACAAAAACAGTCTACGGTAAATCGGGCATTACGACGCGATTACCCAATTTTAAACCACTCCAAATCTCACAATCAACCCACAATCACAACCCAATAAAACTCCATCCATACTTTATCATAACAGCCCCAAAACTCAACATTAACAATTTATACTTCTTTATCATGAATTTAAACTACACTTAAGTTCATTAATCAACAACCAAGATTTACAACTCCAAAAACATCCCAAAACCAACTAATCTCTACATACACAACCATCAAGCCTCTCATGAACTAGAATACTCATATTATGCTCTTAACATTCAATAACAAAGCTTGGTTAAGAGATTATACCTTCCTTGAAGCTTCTTAACACAACACAAGAGCTTTGAATGCCTAAAGAACCTTGATCCTTGCTTGTATAACCTTAAACTTTCATAAAAATTCAAGAAAACTAAAGTTATTTCTTGAAGGTTACTATTCACCATCTTCTTCCTTGATTTATTGGAAGAGATTGTGAAGGAATTAGGAGCTTAAACTTATAGGATATCCATATCTATGTACAAGGAACCTTAGATAATTACCTTGTGATTTAACAATGCTTGGAACTTGATTTTGGAAATTTCTTCTTGAAAAAGAAGAAAAGCCGAGAGCAAGCTTGGAAGAAAGAGAGATTTTTGTGTTTTTGCTTTGATTTGATTCTTTGGTTGGTTTTTTTGATTTGTTTTTGGGTAATTACCTTTCTAACCTTGACTTTGTGTGGTTATAAACCAACCACATCTCCTTCCTCCCTATGTCATGCTTATGTCATCATGTGATGTCCTCCCCTCTTTGTCCTCTTCTCATTGGTTGGATGACATCATCCCCTCTAATCTCTTTGATTAACTTTCTAATTGTTTGCCTAATGACGCGCTGATCTGTTATACGGTTCGCTTAACTTTCGTTTTCGTTTATCGTTTGAGGGATCATACCCGGGATCTTATTACTTGGGTTTCCTTAACCTTTCTCAATACATTATAATCCTTTTATGATCCTCTCTTATAATCCTTTAATTTAAATCCTTTTTATCCTGTTACCTTATACTTAATTCTTTCCGTATCTAGTGGATTTCCGGGAAAAATCAAAGTGTTCGAATTGGATTCGACGATCTTTACATACACTTATATACCATATAGAGTACTAATAAAATCTCAGAATATCCATAACAGAACCCCTACATAGTGTGGCATGAAAAGTTTTCTCATTCAGCTAAAACACTATTCATAAGGGTTACAAAAAGTTCAAAATTTTGGGTTATTACATCTTCTAGCTATCCAACTCTTCATGCATATCTTTTATTGTTTTAGTCATGTTTCTCTCCTGTAAATCAGCTGCATTCCTTATCTGAAGTACCCGCACTTAAGTCCTGATATAAATCTTGACGCCTTAAGTTCTGATATAAGTTCTAACTTCAGTAAGTTCTAATTTCCAGTAATTCCTGATATTAAGTTCTAAAACTAAACACAACAGATTAGACATGACATCACAAATATATCTAACAATCTCCCTCAACTTGTAATTTATGAAAAATATACAAGTTAATAGATTTGATGATGTCAAAAACAATTAAGTACAAATGCAATGAGAGTTTATTTAGACAACTAACTAAACTTACAGTCCTTGTAGCTTTTACCAATCTTACTGAGTCAATCTGAATCCAAAGTGATTCCTGACAAAGTTTGATATCAGCTTCTCTTCTCCATTCCTCAGGACTTGAGCTAATGTAGCCTTGACTTGCTTCATTTCTTCATCTTGACTTCCAATCTGGTAGATTGCAGTCCTAAGTGCTGAGATGTGATTTCTTTCTAATCCATCACCAAGTTTGATTACTTGGATGAGATGAGTCTTCATTATAGCACAAACATTTCTCTTTCAGAATAACTTCAAGTTTAGCAGAATCCTTCTTCATTGGAATTTCACTTCCATCATCTTCAACTATATTTGGAACAAATTCTGTAACCCTTGATCCAGAGATTCTGGCTTTATCCCTTATGGTCTTCATGATGAAATTTGACCATCTTCTGGTAATCTCAGATTTTATCTCCAAAAGATAATGAAAGAATTGAAGTTCTTTGAGAGAGATTGTCAACACATTGATTCTGAACTTATGTATGTTCTTCCATCTACAAGAACAAAATAGCTTTTCTTTGACATTACTTTATCATGAGCATCCAGTACCACTTGAACAGAATAAACCTTGTCAAGGTGTTTCTGGTAACTTCCTCAAGTGGTTTGTCAGTCAATAAGAATGGATCTCTAGTAAGTATTTCAACTCCTGTCTTGATCTTGGCTTCTTCAGAACCTAATCCAGCTATGTCTCTTGCTTCTCTGGCTTTCAATCCAACAGTCATGAAATCAGATAACATCTGGCTTTTCTTAGGATCTGATGGATTAACATTTTTCCATAGGAGTTTTCTCTTCTCGATTAACTGTCATTTTGTTCAAATCAACTTGAGCACTGTCAGAGGTTGATGTCTTGATGACTTGATCATAATTTGCTGTTTCATTTATACCTTGATTATTTGAAATGTCTTAACTCTAAACAACTTGAGCTATGTCAGAGGTTGTTTTAGATTCTTCTGTCACCTTTCTTCTTTTCAGAGTTTCAACAGTTTCATCTTCAGCAGCTGTATCATCAAAAACATGAACCATTTTGCACACCGGTTTCATCAGGATTTGAGGAATCTTCATCTCATGTGTCTTTGTTGGTTCATCAATCTTTCCTTTCCCTTTTGCCTTGGGATCAATTTCAACTTATGGTCTTGTCTTGGGCTTTGAAGCCTTAGAAGTTTCCTTGATCACAATGCCTTTTGCCTTAGGCCTTGGAGGTTTCTTTGAATTAGAAGCTTTAAACTTAAGATTTGTCTTCTCAGCTGCAAATCTAGCTTCTTCCTCCTTGAGAGTCTCTAAATTCATTCCTAGATTATGCTTGAGAAAAAATCTTCTAGAAATTTCTTCATCAAGTGTCTGAATCTTGGGATCTTTATAATAAACTGTAGTCTCCCTTCCCTTAAGCTTCAGAGTTTGTAAAAATTTCTGAGAGTCTTGACTTCCTCCTTGAATGAGAATATCAGAACTTGATATCAGACTTTGATCATCAGAACTTGCTTTCAGAACTTGAGCATTTACAGCTTCAGAACTTGAATTCTTCTGTGTAGAATATTTTCTAGAATCAGATATTAGTTTCCTTGAAGAAACTTTGTTGCTTTGCCCTTGACCTTGACCTTTGCCCTTGCTAGGGTTTCCCTGGTCATCTTCTTTATCATCCTTCTTCTTCAGTACTTGACTAGTTGAGCATTTGGACTTCACTACCTTCTCCCCCTTTTTGTCATCATCTGGTAGGAGTAGAGATAGAAGAAGTTCTACTAAAGATTGGATTTCATTCAGTTGAGTCTGTTGAGAGGCTTGATTCTGCAGGACCTCAGTCAATTGGGCCTGTTGCTTTTCTTGAACTTTCTCAATAGCCTCTAATTCTCATGAATAGGTCTGATAAACCTGTTCTTTTCTAGTTTAAGCATCAGGTCCAGCTTATCAGCATTTTCTTGTAGTTTATCAACCTTGGCATGAGTAATGGAGTGTTGACCTTGAAAGCTTTTAGTACTGAGAGCTGTGACTTTAAGCTGAGCTTTGAAATCAGAGTTTGTCAACAACTCATCAGCTTTTGCAATATGATCTGACAGTACTTTTGAGCTTGGAATGAAATCAGATTCATTCCACTTCTTGGTCCATTCAACTCCTCTGTGAGTTTCTTCCTATGGAACAGGAGCATCTTGTTCAACAAACTTTTTAAGCAATGCCTCATTTCCAAGAATTTGAGCTGGAGTGTTTACTAGAGCCGACTCTTCAGAACTTGCAAGAAACTCATCATCTTCTGACAACACAAGTGTGTGTGTGGCTGTAGGAGATTCTGGTATAACTTCATCTGTTTCCACATCCAGAATTGGAGTGTTAGGGACTTTAGCATTTAGTGGAGAAACAGGTGGAGTTGTCACTTGTCCTTGTGGTGCTTCCAGAAACAGGACAGATGGAATGATCAGCCTATGAAGGTCAATTTCAGGACTTAATCCTGAATCTTCAACTTGAACATTTTCTTTGATAGGAGAGACATGAGGTGTGATCACTGTGTCATGAACAGTGTTTCCAGGTGCTGGAAGGGCTTCAATTACCATAGGTTCTGATGAGATCAGAGATTCCAGATCCCTTCCTCAGTTTCTGTAGTATCCTCAGATTGAGGTTGTGCCATATGCCTTCCTGCTCTCATTTTCTTTGATCTTCTGGATGGTGGAGGAGTTGCTTGAGCAGCATCAGAACTTAAAGTTCTTTTCCTTTTTAAGATTCCAGAACCCTCAGCTTCAGTTTCCTTCTGAGAAGTTACCTTTTTAGCTGCTACCTCCTTTTAAAAAAGTACATTTTCAGCTTCTACTGTCACAGGTTCTGATGCATGAACCTGGACTTGCTCCTCTTCATCTGATTCATCCCTAAGAATCATCCTTCTTCTCCTTGGTGGAGATTTAGGAACATATTTTGTTCTTAAAGGTTTGGGTCTAGATGTTGTAGTAGATGGTTGTGGTTGAGACGATTGTGCAAGTTGGAAATAAGTTCTGATGGTAGGCTATGGTTGTGGTTGAGAAGTTTGAGCTGGTTGAGTATTGGTTGTAGGTGCTGATGGAGGTTGAGAGGGTGCAACTTCAGGAAATTTGGGTGTGTATGTGTTGGGATCAGAGTTTACTAAGAACTGTTTTACTGAATGAGGAATTTGGAGGGGTCTTAGTATAGTCTTCTTATTATCAGTAGATAATAAGTCTGTGAAGGCCCTTTTAGCAAGTTTAAGGGATTGAATTGCCTCACTATAGTTTTAAGGCTTATCAGGAAAACAAAAACTGTAAATTAATTGATAAAATCTAGCAAAGTACACAGTATTTGGGTCCTCATTCATCCTAACCCCAATAAAACCAAGAATAGCAGTAGCATAATCAAAGTGAGTTTGATTGTGCATACCCTATTTGCTGACTCAGAATAGGAATGACATCAAAGTTGGAGTATTTGTTGGCAAAAGCTCTGGTGATGCAGTCAAAGAAGTAGCTCTACTCCTTTCTAACATATGGCCACTTTAGCTGTCCCAGCTTGGACAAACCTTTCTCATAGCCAAGATTGGCCATCATACCCTGTAGAAGTGGCTCCTCAATCTGAGCATTGAAAGTGCAATTTTTTGGTAACTGCAAAGCCTGTCGAACTGTTGATAATGTTACCAGATGCTCATCTTCCCCTGCTGTGAAAATGATACTTGGGGACCCAGCTTCACCACCATCATCATAAATACCACTCCTCCAAAACTCCAGTATTTGAGTTCCTGAGAGTAATTGTGGTTGGTTCAGAGCATACCCAATCTCACTTCGAGCCAGAAAGCCTTGAATAAAATGAAGATCTGATGGAGCATCATCCTTGCTAAGAATAGCCATGTAGTTGTTTGGGACGAACTTGGCTCCATTAAAGATGATGTCCTTGGGTGCCATTTCTTTAAGAAATTAAGTGAAAGTTGTGTTTACGAAAGGTGTTTGTTAAAATGCCTGTAAGAAATAGCTTAAGAGAATATTAGAGAGTGAGAGAGAATAAGAGAGATTAGAAAATAAAAATGGTAGGTAAAAGATTGTAAAATCTTTTAACTCTCTTATTTATACACTCCACGTGACAACGGTCATTTTTGTGAAGCAGAACAGACCTTTTACACCTGGTAGCATGAAAACAGTCAAAAAAAGTAGTGAGTGGGCACGGTAAATGTGCAGTAATTATTGCTCACGTGTTGTTACCAAAAAAAACACGCAACCCATTAACCAAATGATTATCACTATTTTTATCTCACTTAATTATTTTCTAACAAAATATAACCGTTACAGTAATACTAAAAATAAGCCAAGTAATTAACTAATGCCACGTAAGCATCAGAGTTTCCATCAGGATTTGCATCAGAACTTGACTATTATCAGAATTTAACGGTCATCAGAACATGGCTTTTGTACTCAAAAAGTGAATGACTATATCTGTGATTCTTCACACAAATAATGACTGGTTTCTTTAGAGATTAATCATCAGAACTTTCATCAGAACTTGTCCTCAGAATTTATGCAAATAATACTTAACTGTTTGTCAAAAACAACTTAATCACCACATTAATTTTCATCATTCATATGGAGTGAGAGTGTGTGCATTTGCAAATGATCAGATAAAGATTAAAGTCCGATAAACTTTAGATATCTTAGAAATAAGGCATAACTAAGAAAAATGCTTAAAATATGTCTTTAATTTTAAAGTCTACTATAGAATAAATTTATGCAAGAGTCCACCTCAACTGTTTGTGCTCATTTTATGCATCTTTTGACATTATTTTTAAAGTGGCTTCTCAGTGTAAATGAGTCACAACTGCTATCAGAATTTATGCTATTATTAGAGTATTTCTCAGTAATCAGAGAATGTGAAAGTTCATCAAGAAAAATTTATTTGCTTTTCTAATGCATATAACTTAATACCAACAATGCACTTGGGTCTTCCCTTTCACATATTTACTCTAGATCTCAAAGGAATACCTGACTTCAGATTTTTTTTCTTCAGATAAGTGAGGCTTATCAAGCATGTAGTTCATCCTTAAATTTACTGACATCGGAATTTGACAGATAAGAAACAATAATTTAGTTTGTGACTTAGTAATAAGATACACAAAGTAAATTTGACTAAGATCAAAATCAGAGTTTGCTTGTGTTTTGGATTTCCACATAAACAACTAATTCAAACATGGGAAACATAGTTTGTTAAAGACTACTAAGTCAGCAACTAACAAATAATCCTCATTGGAGTGAATAGTCAAAGAACATTCAAAACACTATCAGAGTATATAGAATCACATCAGAAAACAATCAGTATTCAATATGTTACAGTTTAAACACAGATTACATGGAGATAAGACAATCTATAAACACTGATCATAAAGTCTTGATGCATGAGAACAAAAACTAAACAGATTTTGAGAAAGAACCTGAAACCATTCCAAGTTCATTTACCTAGTCTTGTAAAAGTAGCTTCACTATAGTGGTTTTATGAAGATATTTGCTAGTTGTTGATCTGTTGGGACAAAATGCAATTCCACTGTACCTTCCATCACATGTTCCCGTATGAAATGGTACCTAATGCTGATGTGCTTTGTCATTGAGTGTTGAACTGGATTACCTGTTCATAGCAATAGCACTTTGATTATCACAGTAAATAGGTATTTTAGAAATATTCTAACCCATAGTACCAGCTAACTGATTCTTCATCCAAAGAATCTGTGCACAACAGCTTCCTGCAGCAATATATTCTACTTCTGCAGTTGATGTGGAAATTGATTTATGTTTCTTGCTAAACCAAGAAACCAATCTACCTCCAAGAAATTGGCAGCTTCCACTAGTGCTTTTCCTGTCTATTTTGCATCCTGCAAAATCTGCATATGAGTAACCTATTACCTTAAAATCTGATTCCCTAGGATACCACAATCCTAGATCAGCTATACCCTTTAGGTACTTGAAACTTCTTTTCACAGCTATTAGATGAGGTTCTCTTGGATCAGCCTGAAATCTTACACAAAGACAGGTAGCATACATGATATCAGGTCTACTTGCAGTTAAATAGAGTAAGGAGCCAATCATACCTCTGTAGTTAGTACTATTTATTGATGCTCCAGTATCTTTATTTAACTTGGTTGCAGTGGCCATGAGAGTGGATGCAGTTGAACAGTCTTGCATTCCAAATTTCTTGAGTAAATTTCTGGTGTACTTGGATTGATTTATGGAAGTACCTTCTTCATTTTGCTTGACTTGAAATCCCAGAAATACAGCTAAGTTCTCCCATTATACTCATTTGATATCTTGACTGCATTAGCTTTGCAAACCTTTCACAAGAGTTTGGCATTTGTAGAACCAAAGATGATATCATCAACATATATATGTACCAAAAGTAAGTCATTTCCATGGTTGAGGTAGAACATAGTTTTATCAATTGTGCCCCTGGTAAATCCACTTTCCAGAAGAATTGAGCTAAAGTCTCATACCATGCTCTTGGAGCTTGCTTAAGTCCATAGAGTGCTTTATCAAGTCCTATAGACATGATTAGGAAATTTTGGATCTACTAAATCCTGGAGGTTGTTCAACATATACCTCTTCTTCCAATTCTCCATTGAGAAAAGCACATTTCACATCCATTTGAAAGACTTTGAAGTTCTTGTGAGTAGCATAAGCCAAAAAGATTCTTATGGCTTTCAATCTAGCAACTGGAGCAAATGTTTCAACATAGTCAATACCCTCCTATTGAGAGTAACCTTTAACAACCAGCCTTACTTTGTTTCTTGTAATTATGCCATCACTGTCAGTTTTGTTTCTGAACACCCATTTTGTGCCAATAATGGATCTGTTCTTTGGTCTTGGCACTAGGGTCCATACTTTATTTCTTTCAAATTCATTTAACTCTTCCTGCATTGCTTGCACCCAATCAGCATCTTGAAGAGCTTCTTCCACTTTCTTTAGTTCAGTCTGAGATAGAAAGGAATGATAGAGACATTCATTTGATGTTGTTGTTCTAGTTCTGACACCTGTTTCAGGATCTCTAATTATTAAGTCAGGTGTATGTTCTTTAGTCCACTTCCTTGCAGATGGAAGTTGATCTCTAGAGCTGGATCCTCCCCCATGATCCATGTTGTCTCCATCAGCATTTTCTGATGCTCCCCCTAAAGTTATGCTCTCTAGAATTTCAGAATTTGAGTTGGATTCTTCAGGAATTGAAGAATCAGAGTTTCCAGAATTATCAGAATTTGGCTCATCAAAACTTGAAGAATCAGAACCTGAAGAACCAGTGACAGGTTCTGATGCTTCTTGAGAGTCTTGAGATGTGGTATGTTCATCAGCTTGCTCCCCCTGAACAGGCGCATTTTCCCTGGGAGTCGTTACCACAGTTTCAATAACATCAGAATTTAACCCGTCAGAACTTATAGGATCAGGATTTATGTCATCAGAATTTGCAGTATCAAAATTTATATCTTCATTTTCAAATCTCAGCTGATCATGATCATTGAAATCTTCAAGTCCAGTAATCTTTTTATCATCAAAAAATATATTGATAGATTCCATGACAACCCTTGTTCTTAAATTATAGACTCTGAAGGCTTTTGTGAAAAGTGGATATCCAACAAAAATTCCTTCATCAGCTTTTAGATCAAATTTTGACAGCTGTTCAGGTGGAGTCTTCTAAACAAAACACTTGCATCCAAATACATGAAAGTATTTAGATTTGGTTTCTTTTTCTTCACCATCTCATATGGTGTTTTTCCATGCTTGTTTATGAGTGTAGCATTCTGTGTAAAACAAGCAGTCTGCACAGCTTCAACCCAAAATAGGTTGGTAGCTTTGCTTCATCAAGCATAGTTCGTGCACCTTTAATGAGAGTCATGTTCTTTCTTTCTACAACTCCATTCTACTGTGGAGTTCCAGGTGTAGAAAATTCCTGCTTTATTCCATGCTCTTTGCAGAACTCTTCCATGATTGAATTCTTGAACTTTGTGCCGTTATCACTTCTTATTATTTTAACAGAATCTTTGACCAACTTATCCAGCTGTTTGACATGATCAGTTAGAGTAGATGCAGTTTCATTCTTCTTGTGCAAGAAATACACCCTAGTGTATCTTGTGAACTCATCCACTATAACCATAGCATATTTATTCTTTACAATGGAAATGACATTGACTGGACCAAATAGATCAACATGCAATAAGTGATAAGGCTCAACAATTGAGGATTCAGTTTTGCTCTTGAATGAAGATTTTCTTGTTTTGCCTTTTGGCATGAATCACAAAGGCCATCAGGAGCAAATACTGATTTTGGCAGTCCTCTCACAAGATCTTTCCTTACTAGCTCATTTATGTTGTTGAAATTTAAATGAGAGAGTCTCTTGTGCCAATTCCATCTTTCTTCAATTGATGCTCTGCTTAACAGATAGATTACAGAACCATCAGAGTTTGTTGAAAGTCTGGCTTCATATATGTTACCATGTCTATAACCTTTCAGAACCACTTTGCTTGTAGAATTACTTACAACTTCACAGTGTTCTTCAAAGAAATCCACATGATAACCTCTGTCACAGATTTGACTCACACTTAGCATATTGTGTTTAAGTCGTGAGACAAGAGCTACTGTTGCAATTATGATATTCCCAAGATTGATATTGCCATATCCCAGAGTCTTTCCCATGTTGCCATCTCCATAAGAAACTCCTGGGCCAGCTTTCTCTACAAAGTCTGATAGCAGGGCTTTATTTCTAGTCATATGTCCTGAACATCCACTGTCCAGAACTAGGATGTTTTTCCTGTTGCCCTGCAATCACAAAGACCATAATTGGTTAGTTTTAAGGACCCAGACTTGCTTGGATCCTTTGGCCTTTTTAAGTTTGTTAGCATTTGCAGCGGATTTAGTTTCAGAGTTTATGCTAACATGCTTCTTATCAGACTTTGCATCAGAATTTACACTAGAAGGAATTACACTAACATTTTTTAAAGAAGGTTTTATTTGATAACAATCATAGTACAAACTATATATTCCTTACAAGTATAAAAAGAATGCCATAAACTACTATAATGAAAACAAGGATTTTATGGTTTAAACCTAATATACTGACTCTTAACTCCTGATCTAGGAGGTAAAGATTTTATATCTTTATTTTTCCTAAAAAAAGAAGCAAGATGGTTAGAGTTTCCACAATTATAACATTTCTTTCTAGGAGCATTAGGAACAGGCATATAATTATTGCTTTTATTCACACCTTCCTTTCCATTCCTATTTTTCCTAGCTTCCTTTACATTGTTCATATTTCTAATCTCTTTCAGCTTATGTTTAAGCTGCTTCTTTGTCATTAAACCTATGTTTACTTCAGCTGGTTTATCCTGTTTTAGTTTTTCAGAAGTTGACTTTTCTTTGACTTCTGTTTTGGAATCATTCATATTTTCAAGTTTGGACACATCAGTTTATGCTACAAATTTAACAGGATTAACTTTAGGCTTTTCAACTTTTTTGGTAAAGTTTGGTTTAGATGACACACTTTCCTTTTCTTCTTTATCATCTAGGTAACGTAGACCTTCTTTCCAATTTCCATTTTCTAAGATTTTCTGAGTTGTTCTTCTAGAGTTAGTCCAAGTTTTGATTATCTCCTTTTCCTTTTCCAGCTCAGATTTAAGAGATTTATTCAATTTTAGCACTCATCTCTAACATACAAAGCCTTAT
The DNA here is from genome assembly GCF_009905375.1 of Apium graveolens. Taxonomy (NCBI): domain Eukaryota; kingdom Viridiplantae; phylum Streptophyta; class Magnoliopsida; order Apiales; family Apiaceae; genus Apium; species Apium graveolens. The sequence continues at coordinate 155,293,595 of NC_133649.1, read as the reverse complement.
CTCTTTCTTTCTGAGTTTGATGGAACATAACTAACTCTTTTTCTAAGTAGTCATTTCTGTTCTAAGAGCAAGACTTTCAGATGTTAATCTTTCATTTGTTAAAGTCTGCTCTCTAAAACTAATGAACATGGTTTTAAGATATAATCTTAGCTTAGAAATATCATCAGTATGAAAAGCAAGAGTTGATTGAGGTAACTTTAATTCAGCAGTATCAGAACTGCTATCAGCATTTGCCATTAAGGCATAGTTCACCTCATCTTCAGAATCTGAAGTGTCTGCCCAGTTTTTCTTCTTTGTGATATGTGCCTGGCCTTTATCACCTTTTCCTTTCTTGCAGTCAGGAGTGATGTGGCCTCTTTCACCATAATTGTAGCATTTGACATTTGAGTTGTCTCCTCTGTCAGACTTTCCTCCTTTGCCTTCAGACTTTCTGAACCCTTTCTTTTCAGAACTTCCACATTTCCTTGAAAACTTCTTGCCCTTTCTAAATTTCTTGTAGGCTATCTTTGTGATACCTTTCACCATAAGAGCACACAGTTGTATCATCTCTGCATCAACATCCACTTCAGAATATGATGACTCTGAATCAGACTGTATGATGAGAGCCTTTACTTTGTCCCTCTTTGAGACAACAACTTTAGGAGATTCCTCCTCAGCTTTAAGAGCAACTGTCTTTGACTTTCTTCCATGCCTTTTGCTCCTTTGATCCATCTCAAGTTCATGAGTCTTGAGCATACCATAAATTTCATCAAGAGTAGTTTCAGCAAGGTCATAGTTGTCTCTTATGGTAGTAGACTTTAAATCCCAATTTTCAGGAAGAGCTAAAAGGAATTTTATATTTGAATCTTCAAGATCATATTCCTTGTCCACCAGTGACAGATCATTTAAGAGTTTGGCAAACCTGTCATATAAATCAGTTAATGACTCATCATCTTTTGAGTCAAAGTGCTCATACTCTTGTGTGGGTATAGTTTTCCTATTCTTTTTTATTGCATCAGTTCCCTGGTATCTTGTCTCCAAAGCATCCCATATCTCCTTTGCAGTCTTGCATCCAATTACCCTATTTGACATGACATTGTCAATTGCACTATGAAGTAGATGCCTTACCCTTGCATCCATGGAAATATATGAGATGTCTTTAGTTGTGTACTCACTTTTCTCCTTTGGTATCATCTTTGATGGTTGATCAGCAACTGCAACAGAAAGCTTGGTAGGCTTATATGGTCCATCATTAATTCTATCAAGGTATTCTGGATCTGTGGCTTCCAGAAACATAGCCATCTTTACCTTCCATATAGGATACTCAGATGCTCTCAGTATGGGAACCCTAATACTCTCATATCGACTGTGTGTTTGATTGTTTTGAGTATCTTGAGTTTTGGTGGGCTTTGGTGGAGTTTGTGTTTCTTCAGACATGATTGTAAACTGGATCTCACTATTTGTAAATAAACAGAGAGGCTCTGATACCACTTGTTAGGTCGCACAACACTATAAAAGGGGGTTGAATATAGTGTTTATACAATCAAATCGATTTAGAACACAAGTATGTAACAGTAATCAAGATTATTCAATATAATAAGCTCTGTTACAAAGTAGGTTAAACTACTCTCTCAGTGATGAACAATATCACTAAGAGCTGCTAGGTTACAATGTATAATCTTTCTTGTGAATGATAACACATATAGTGTAAACCCTAAGTTATGTTTATATAGTACTCAGTTACAAGATATATTCTAATTGATTTGGAATATAATTTTGTCTCCTAAAATATATCAATCAGATATTATCTTCTACAAGTCTTCTAGCTGTCCAACTCTTCATGCATATCTTTTATTGTTTTAGTCATGTTCATCTCCTGTAAATCAGCTGCATTCCTTATCTGAAGTACCCGCACTTAAGTCCTGATATAAATCCTGACGGCCTTAAGTTCTGATATAAGTTCAAACTTCAGTAAGTTCTAATTTCCAGTAATTCATGATATTAAGTTCTAAAACTAAACACAACAGATTAGACATGACATCATAAATATATCTAACAAAAGATGCATAAAATAAGCACAAACAGTTGAGGTGGATTCTTGCATAACTTTATTCTACAGTAGACTTCACAATTCAAGACATATTTTAAGCATTTTTCTTAGTTATGCCTTATTTCTATGATATACTGAAGTTTATCAGACTTTAATCTTTATTTGATCATTTGCACAAACACACACTATCACTCCATATGAATAATGAAAATTACTGTGGTGATTAAGCTGTTTCTGATAAACAGTTAAGTATTATTTGCATAAATTCTGAGGACAAGTTCTGATTATGTTCTGATGATTAAACTCTGAAGAAACCAGTCAGTATTTGTGTGAAGAAACACAGAAACAGTCATTCACCTTTTTGAGTACAGAAGCCATGTTCTGATGACCGTTAAATTCTGATAATAGTCAAGTTCTGATGCAAACTCTGATGCTTACCTGTCACATTTTAATTGGTTGATTTATTATTAGTTTTTACTGTAACGGTCATTTTTCAGAAAATAATTAAGTGAGATAAAAATAGTGATAATCATTTGGTTAATGGGTTGCGTGTTTGTTTTGGTAACCGCATGTGAGCAATAATTACTGCACGTTTACCGTGCCCACTAATAATGTTTTGACTATTTACATACTGCCAGGTGTGAAATGTCTGTTCTGCTTCACAAATATAGCCGTTGTCACGTGGAGAGTATAAATATTAGAGTTAAAATATTTTACAATCTTTTACCTACTTTTACTCTTTTCTAATCTCTCTTATTCTCTCTCACTCTCTATTATTCTCTGAAGCTATTTTCTCACAGGCATTTTATCAAACACTTTATAAACACACAACTTTTCACTTAATTTTCACAAAAATGGCACCTAAGGATCATATCTATGATGGAGCCAAGTTTGTCCCCAACAACTATATGGCTATTCTCAACAAGGACGAGGCTCCTTCAGAACTTTACTTCATTCAAGATTTCTCGCTCGAAGTGAAATTAGTTATGCTCTGACCCAACCACAGGCTCTCTTAGGTAAGCAAATTCTGGAGTTTTGGAGATCTGGAGTCTATGATAATGGTGGTGAAAGTGGGTCCCCAAGCATCATTTTTATAACAGGGGAAGATGAGCACTTGGTAACCTTGTCAACTGTTCGACAAACATTGCATCTTCCAGAAAACTGTACTTACAATTCACAAGTTGGGGAGCCAGTTCTTCAAAACATGTTGGAAAATCTTGGCTGTGAGAAGTCTTTGTCCAAGCTGGGACAACTGAAGAGGCCCTATATCAGGACGGAGTGGAGCTTCTTTTTCGATTGTATTACCAAAGCCTTTGCCAACAAATGCTCCAATTTTGATGCTATTCCAATCATGAGTCAGCAAATCGGGTATGCTCTTCTTAATCAAACTCATTTTGATTATGCTAGGGATGTGCTAGGGTTTATAGGTGATAGGATGAAAGAAGATAGCAACATAGTATATTTTGCTAGATTCTGTCAGCTTATATATAGTTTCTGTTGTCCTGATGCACCTCAAACCTTTAGTGAGTTAATTGGACCCTTTAAATTTCACAAAAGGGCTTTCACAGACTTATTATCTGCTGATAATAAGAAAGATATACTAAGACCCCTCCAAATTGCCCAATTTGTCAAACAATTCTTAGTAAATTCTGATCCTCACACATACACAACCATATATCCTGATGTTGCACCTACACATCCTACTACTTCTTAACCTCCACCAACTCAGCCTTCTAATACTCAACCAACACAATCCTCTCAACCACAACCATCAGCACCTATTATCAGAACCTCACCTCTCAAGTCCAAATCTAAACCACACTCTGGTACATCTAAACAAGTGCCAGTTATGAAATCTGCTACACCATCTAGGCCCAAAACCAAAAGAACTATCTTTGTGCCTAAAGTTGATTATGAGAGATGAATCTGATGAGGATGAACAAGTCCAGGTTCCTGAATCAGAACCTGTGACGTTAGAAGCTGAAGAGTCAACTCTTCAGAAGGAGAAAACAACTAAAGCTTCTGGCATTCAGAAAAGAAAGAGGTCTTCACATTCTGATACAAATCATGTTACCCCTCCTTCTAGAAAATCAAAATCAAGGAAGACTAGAGCAGGTGTGCATCTTGAACAAATTCAATTAGAATATGCTGAAGATGCTGGGGAAGGGGATCAGGAATCTCTGATCTCATCAGAACCTATAGTGATTGAAGCCCTGCCAGCACCTGAAGAAGTTCTGATTCAGGAATCTACAATTCCTAAAATCCACAGATTAGAACCTGTACACGAATCTGTGATTTCTCCACCTCACTCTCCATTCAAAGAAACTGCCTCAGTTGAAGATTCAGAGTTAAGTCTTGAAATTGACATTCACAGGTTGAATATTCCAAGTATTTTATATCTGGAAGCACCACCGGCAAAAGAGTCAACTCCACCTGTTTCTCCAATACTAAATGCTGAAATTCCTACTACACCAATTCTGGATTTGGAACCTGAAGATCAGAATTTGGAAACAGATGAAGTTGCTCCAGAATCTCCTTCAGTTACAGACACTCTGGTGTTATCAGAAGATGATGAGATTTTATCAAATTCTGGAGATAGTGCTCCAGCAAGTGCTCCAGTCAATGCTCCAATTCTTGGCAAGGAGGCACTGTTTAAATTTGATGAAGAAGATGTTCATGTTCCTTGGGAGGACACTCACAGAGGAGTTGAATGGACAAAGAAGTGGAATGAACCTGACTTCATTCCCAGCCCAACTGTTCTGACAGATCATGTTGCAAAAGCTGATGAGTTGCTGATAAATTCTAACTTCAAAACACAACTTAAAGTCACTGCTCTCAGTACTAAAACTCTTCAAGGTCTACAGTCCAAGACTCATGCAAAGGTTGATAAACTTCAGGAAACAGCTGATAAGCTAGACATGGTGCTCAAACTAGATAAAAAGAGGTTTATCAGACCAATTCAAGAAAAAGTGGATGCTATTGAGCTTGTTCAAGATAAGCAGCAGGCCCAACTGGATGAGGTCTTACAAAATCAAGCTGCTCAGCAGACTCAGTTAAATGAGATCCAATCTTCAGGGGGACTCCTTCTTTCTCTACTCCTGACAGATGATGCCAAAAAGGGGGAGAAGGTAGTTAAATCCAAATGCTCAATTAGCAAAGCAATGAAGAAAAAGGATGATTCTGAAGATGACCGGGGAAACCCTAGCAAGGGCAAAGCTCAAAGTCAAGGAAAGCAAGTTAGCAGAATTTCTATTCAGAAAGTACCTGATAGTAAGATTTATGATAAATCTACTATTCAGAGGAGTGATAAGGAAGGAAAGAAGACTTCAGCTACAGATCAAACTTTGCTGTTCACAAGTTCTAAAATTGAAGATCAAGTTCTGACAGCAAGTTCTGATAATCAAATTCTGATGACAAAGTCTGATGTTCTCATTCAAGGTGGAAGTCAAGACTCGAAGAAATTCATGCAAACCTTAAAGTTCAGGGGAAAGAAGGCAACCTTCTTTTACAAGGATCCTAAGATTCAAGCCTTAGATGAGGAACTTGCAAATAGACTGTTCCTTAAGGATAATCCAGCAGTAGATTTAGAGGAACTTAGAGAAGAAGAAGAAGAAGAAAGATTTAATGCTGAAAAGTCAAAACTACAGCCTAAAGCTTCTAATGCAAAGAAGCCTCCCAAACCTAAGGAGAAAGGTATAGTAATAAGAGAAAGATCTGCCACAGAGATTCCTAGATCAAGGACTAGATCTCAAATTACTACTGATCCCAAAGGAAAGGGAAAAGGAAAAGTTGGGGAGACAGTCAAGAAACAGAAGATGAAGATTTCCCAAATTTTGATGGATCCTGTGTGCAAGATGGTTCAAGTCTTTGATGATACTGCTGCTGAAGATGAAACAGTTGAAACTCTGAAGAGAAAGAGGATGACAGAAGAATCTAAGACAACCTTTGACATAGCTCAAGTTGTTAAGAGTGAAGATATTTCAGAATAGCAAGCTACAGATGAAACTGCAAATCCTGACCAATTCATCAAGACATCAACCTCTGAAACTACTCAAGTTGACATAGACAGCTTAAAACTTCATCAGAAAAAGAATCTTCTATGGAACAAAGCTACTCTAGTGGAACCTAAGACCAATCTAATGTTGAATTAGCTTGTATCTTTTGGGATTAAACCTAAACAAGCTAAAGACAAGTCTGGGTTAGGTTCTGACAAAGAAAAGAGACAAACAGGAGTAGAAGTTACTCTCAGAGATCCTTTCATTTTGACAGACAAACCATATGAAGAAATCAAACAAAAGCACATTGATAAACTGCTGTCTGCTCAAATTGTCATGGATACTCATGATGAATCAGAAGTTAAAGAAAAATTGATCCTGTTTCTCAATGATGGCAGAACTTACAGACTAGCAGATTCTGATGTGCTAAAGAAGTCTGTCAAAGAGCTTCAACATATTCACTACCTTCTGGAAGTAAAATCTGATGTTACAAGAAGATGGTCAGATTACATTTTGAAGGCTATAAGAGATCTTCTCAAAATTTCTGGTGTAAGAGCTTCTGAATACATTCTAAAAATTACTGAAGATGATGGAAGGGAAGTTTCTATGAAGAAGAAGTCTGCTAAGATTGAAGTAATTCTAAAGGGAAATTGTTTATGCTACAATGAAGACTCTTCACATCCCAGAGTTATCAGACTTGGAGATGGGCTTGAAAGAACATCATTTCCTACACTCAGAGCAACCATTTATCAGATTAGTGATAATGAAGATGAAGAAATGATGCAAGTCAAAGCACAGTTACTTGAAGTTCTGAGAAATGCTAAGGACAAGCTGGTAACAAACTTTACAAGGAATCACTATGAATTCAGATTGATCCAGTGATATTGGTAAAATTACATGTACTGTAAGTTGTATTTAGCTGTTTAAAATAATATCTCATTGCATTTGTACTTAAATATTTTTGACATCATCAAATCTATTAACTTGTATATTTTTCATAATTTACAAGTTGGGGGAGATTGTTAGATATATTTGTGATGTCATGTTTAATCTGATTTGTTTAGTTTCAGAAATTAGTATCAGAACTTAACTGGAAATCAGAACTTGCTGAAGATAGGAAATTATCAGAACTTAAGGCGTCAGAACTTATATCAGGACTTAAGTGCGAGTACACTTCAGATAAGGAAAGCAGCTGATTTACAGGAGAGAATCTGGATTAAAAAATATAAAGATATGCATGAAGAACTGGACAACTATAGGACTATAGTAGATAATCTCTGATTAATGTGTTTTAGGAAACAGAATCATTATCATATCAATTAGGAGATATCTTGTAACTGTGTAGTATATAAACACAAATTAGGGTTTATACTATAAGTGTTATCATTCACAAGAATATTATTCATTGTAACCCTAACAGCTCTTAGTGATATCATACATCACCGAGAGAGTAGATTAGCCTACTGTAACAGAGTTTGATATATTGAATAAACTTGTTTTATGTTACATACTTGTGTTTATAATCGAATTGATTGTAGATACTATATTCAACCCCCTTCTATAGTATCATTGAGGCCTAACACACATCACACAGATAACTCCATTCTTTCCTAAGACCTAACCTTCTAATTTCACTTAACTTAGAGGTAGTGAGTGCATAGCCCATAGAATTAAGCATGTTAACAATGTCAGTGTATGTGTGTGGAGCAGTTACAGTATTATCTGGAATCCTAAAGCATGCTTTGATAATATCATTGTTTATGCAAAACTACTTACCTTTTAGAGTGAATGTGATGGTCTTGTCTGTTGAGTTGTACACTGTAGTTGTCCACATCTCCTCTACTCGATGGATAATGATCAAAGAATTAACGGCTAGGATTGAGACAATTCGACGGATGAGGATAAATCAGTTATCCGTCGAGTTATAAAATATTCCAGAAAAATAATTGATTTTTATGGACAAATTGTATTCCGATGGATGATCAAACTCGATGGATAATGACCATCCTTCAGGATGTAAATTTTGACTTAGCCAAAATTTCATCCAAAGCATAAAAATTAATTAAATTTATGGCTGCATAATAACTTGCAAAATATCTGAAATGATTCAGGAATAATTAAGCATACCTAACTCACTTACCAACCTTGAGAAGGTGGATTCATCCAGTGGCTTGGTAAATATGTCTGCAAGCTGCATTTCACTTGGAACAAAATACAGTTCCACAGTACCATTCATCACATGTTCCCTTATGAAGTGGTACTTGATGTCTATGTGCTTTGTTCTTGAATGCTGTACTGGATTTTCAGTGATGGAAATTGCACTTGTGTTATCACAGAAAATAGGAATCCTATCCACTTATAGACCATAGTCAAACAATTGGTTTTTCATCCACAAAATTTATGCACAACAACTATCAGCAGCAATATATTCAGCTTCAGTTGTAGAAGTAGAAACTGAATTTTGCTTTTTATTGAACCAGGACACAAGCTTATTTCCTAGAAATTGACAGGTTCCTGTTGTACTTTTTCTGTCTATTTTACAACCTGCATGATCTGCATTGGAGTAACCAGTTAGATCAAAACCAGAATCTCTAGGGTACCATATGCCAAGTTTTGGTGTTCCCTTGAGATATCTGAAAATTCTCTTAATGGATGCTAAATGAGATTCTCTAGGATCAGCCTGAAATCTAGCACAAAGACAAGTAGCAAACATTATATCTGGTCAACTAGTTGTTAAGTACAGAAGTGAAATAACCATGCCCCTATAACTTGAAATATCCACAGACTTTTCAGTAGTGTTTAATTCAAGCTTAGTTGCAGTGGCCATGGGAGTTTTTGCAGATGTGCAGTCATTTAGATCAAACTTTTTTAAAAGATTATGAATGTATTTAGTTTGACTAATGAATATTCCATCACTAACTTGTTTTACTTGCAAGCCAAGAAAGTAAGTTAGGTCTCCCATCATGCTCATTTCATACTTACTTTGCATCAATTTGGAAAACTTTTTGCAAAGTTTTTCATCTGTAGAGCCAAATATAATATTATCTACATTAATTTGAACAAGTATACTAGAGCCATTAACATTTCTAAAAAATAAGGTTTTATCAACAGTACCTCTTGTGAAGTGATTTTCCAAAAAAAACTTTGATAAAGTGTCATACCAGGCTCTAGGTGCTTGCTTCAGTCCATAAAGTGCTTTCAAAAGATAGTAGACATGATTTGGGAAATTTGGATCGTCAAAACCAGGAGGCTGACTAACATAGACTTCCTCCTCCAAATCTTCATTCAGAAATGCACTTTTGACATCCATTTGATAGACTTTGAAATTGGCATGAGCTGCATAGGCTAAGAAAATTCTAATGGCTTCAAGTCTTGCAACAGGAGCAAAAGTTTCATCAAAATCTATTCCTTCTTATTGACAATAACCCTTAGCAACCAATCTAGCTTTGTTCCTGACCACTATGCCATTTTCATCCATCTTGTTTCTGAATACCCATTTGGTGTTAATTGGATTCTTTCCTTTAGGCTTGGGTACCAACTTCCATACTTTATTCCTTTCAAATTTGTTTAGCTCCCCCTGCATAGCTAAAATCCAATCAGGATCTAACAAAGGTTCTTCTACCTTCTTTGGTTCTTCCTTATATAGGAAGGTGCTATATAGACATTCTTCTTGAGTTGCTCTCCTTGTTTGAACTCTAGAAGACACATCACCAATGATGAGCTCAAAGGGGTGATCTTTTTTCCATTTCCTTTGTTGAGGTAGATTAGCTATAGATGAAGAGGCCTCATTGTTGTCTTGATGTGTGACTGAGTTTTGATTATTAGAAACTCCCCCTGAGTTTGTGAATCTTTAATTTGAGAAAGGAGAATTTTATGTAATTGATCTATTCTGACTTTCAGCTTCTTTTGAAGACCCGACGGATGGTGCACTTTATGTTCCGACAGATGAGGCTGATTGTCTCCCGACGGATAAAGCAGATTGTCTCCCGACGGATGAAGCATTTTGTAGCTCGACAGATGTTGAATTTTGTGCTTCATTAATAGTAGATTTTTCTTCATTATCCTTTGCCATTGTTTCCTGATCACTTTCATCATCACTGTCATCACTAACCATCTCCATATTATCAAATTTGAGACTCTCATGAGAATCTTCATCTTGCAGTCCTTCAATCTTTTTATCATCAAACACAACATGTATTGATTCCATAACAATGTTGGTTCTTAAATTGTAGACTCTATATGCTTTTCCCACAGCATATCCAACATAAATTCCTTCATCTGCTTTAGCATCAAACTTCCCATGTTGATCAGTCTGATTTCTCAAGATATAACATTTACAGCCAAAGACATGAAGAAAATTTAGAGTTAGTTTCTTATTATTGAACAATTGATATGGTATCATGCACTTTTCTTGATTCACCAAAGAAATATTCTGAGTGTAGCAGGCAGTATTCACAGCTTCAGCCCAGAAATATGTTGGTAACTTTGATTTTTCAAGCATTGTCCTTGCAGCTTCAATAAGATATCTTTTTTTCCTTTTTACCACTCCATTTTGTTGTGGAGTTCTTGCTACAGAAAACTCATGCATTATCCCATTTTCTTCACAAAATGATCTTATCACAGAATTCTTGAACTCAGTTCCATTGTCACTCCTGATTATTATTACTTTGAAATCAGGATGATTGTTGACTTGCCTTATGTGATTGATGATGATTTCACTAGTCTCATCTTTAGACTTTAGGAAATATGTTCAAGAGAACTTTGAGAAATCATCTAAAATTACTGGGCAAAATCTTTTCCTAGAGATGGACAACACATTGACTGGTCCAAACAAATCCATGTGTAGCAATTGCAAAGGTTCTTCAATTGTTGAATCAAGCTTCTTTCTGAATGATGCTTTAATCTGCTTTCCCTTTTGGCAGGCATCACACAGTCCATCCTTAGAAAACTCCAATTGAGGAATGCCTCTAACCAGTTCTTTTTTGACAAGCTCATTCATCGTCTTGAAGTTTAGATGGGATAGCTTCTTGTGCCACAGCCAACTTTTATCTTGACTTGCTTTACTGAGAAGGCAAGTAACAGATTCTGCATTTGATGAGTTGAAGTCAATTAGATACATTACCTCTTCTCATACAAGTGAGAACCACTTTGTTGCTTCTTTTGTTAGTCACAACACAGGCTTCTGAATTGAAGGTTACTGAATTGCCCCTATCACAAATCTGGATGATACTCAACAAATTATGCTTGAGACCATCCACTAGGGTAACCTCCTCAATGATGACATAGTCTTTTGAAATCAAGCCATATCCCACAATATAACCCTTGCTGTCATCTCCAAAAGTAATACTTGGGCCAGCTCTCTCCTTGAACTCTGTGAGCAGGGTAGAATCTCCAGTCATGTGCCTTGAACAACCACTATCCAGGTACCAAATATTCTTTCTGTTTCCCTGCACACATCAAAACCAAATCAAGTTGATTTTGGTACCCAAATTTCCTTGGGTCCTGCCTTATTAGCTTTCTTCTTTTGTTTCTTAGGTTTGATCTCATTTGACTTGGGGATATCTGATTCATTTTTAGTCATTTGAGTTGGACCTTTGAAACCAGTCATTAAAACAGAAATATCATGCACATTTTGATTAACAGGAAAAGGCATGCTATTTGCAAACATGGTATTCCAGTAAAGCATGCTAAATGGAATTCGAGGCATATTAAATGCAGCATAATATGGATTAGGTGCAAATGGCATATTAGCAAATTGTGCATTCATATTCTGAGGAGACATAGCATTCATAGGCATTTAATGCATGGCATTCATGTTGGGAAAAGAAGATGGTACAGATATAGGAGTAGGCATGGCAAGTTTGCAATTAACAGACACATGATTAATACTACCACACTTAACACAGATTTTTCTTGGAGCATACTTATCAGGTGTGTAGTTATTATGTTTGTTAATCCCTACTTTCCCATTTCTATTGTTTTTCTTTTTAGTTTTTGTTTTAACTTCAATCTTTTCTAATATGTCATTCAATTGCTTGATGGACAAATGACCAACATTCACTTTCTTCTCCTTCTTCACTTGACTTAATTCTCCTGGAACAAATTTTTTGGAAACTGGTCCATATTTTTCATTTAACTTGGCATGTTCGACTTTGCTCACAGGTTTGCTCACAGCCGACGGATGAGGATTTATGTCACTCGACGGATAATCCTTTTGATTATCCGACGGATGACTCTCATCATCCGTCGAGTCTACATCTGTTAGCAATCCTTCAACCAAATTGGATTCCAGCTTCTCTTTACTCTTTTTCCAGGCTGCATAACAAAAGGACTCAATACCTTGAACTTTAGTGATTTGAGCATGGACATCTCTGGATGATTTCCATGCTTTAATCACTTATTGTTCTCGTTCAAGTTGTTTCTTCAAAATCTCCTCTTTCTTCAAGAACTCAGTTAATTCATCCTTAGCAATCTTACATTCAATTCTCAATTTTTCAAATTCAATAAACTGAGACTCTAGCACATTATTCCTCTCACTTAAGAACATATTGTTTTCTTTAATTTTAGCATTTTCCTTGGTGAATGACTTAAGTGTAACACGTAAATGATATAATTATGTAGACATGTCATTAATTGCATCATTACACTCAGCTTTAGATAAATGTGCTAGGTTAGTGGTGATTACCTGATTACTTGAAGAACTTATTTTTGTTTCATCAGACTTGGCCATTAGGGCTAGATTGACATAGCTGACATCTTCATCTTCATCTTCATCCAAACCATCAGCTGCCCAGTCATTTTCTTGTGTAATGAAAGCCCTTTCATTTTTCTTGAGCAACTCAAAATACTTCTGTTTATAATTAACAGGCTCAAACTTCTTTTTACTGGAATCTGACTTTTTACACTCACTGGCAAAATGCCCTGCCAAGCCACATTTGAAACACTTAAATTTGGATTTATCCACCATGTTTCTATTTGGCTTGGCTGCTCCAAAGTTCTTTTTAAACATGAGCTTGGCAAAACTTCTGGAAAGGAATGCTAAATGCTCATCAATACCATCCATGTCATCTTGGCTCAAATTGTCTTTATTTTCAGCTACCAGCCCTTTACCCTTATTCTCACAGGCCTTTGAAGTAGATTCAACAGCTTCTACCTTCATCTCTTTCTCTTTCTCTAATTCAACAACCAGCGCTATGGACCTTCCTTTCTTCCTTCCTTTCTCCATCCTCTCATCTTTCTCTATTTCAAACTCATAAGTTTTCAGGATGCCATACAGTCTCTCCAAAGTAAACTCCTTGTAATCTTGAGAGTTTCTCAATGAGTCTGTCATTGGTTTCCATTCCTTTGAAAGAGATCTAAGGAACTTGAGATTGGATTCTTTTATCTGCTAGACTCTTCCATGCAACTTTAGAGCATTTAGTAGTTTTTGAAACCTACTAAAAATGTCAGTGAGAGACTCATTATCTTCACAATGAAAGTGCTCATATTACTGAATTAGCAGCTGTATTTTGTTCTCCCTTACTTGCTCAGTACCATCACTGATAATCTGAATTGTGTCCCAAACCTCCTTGGTTGTTTTGCAGTTAATGATGTTATCAAACATATCACCATGAACTCCATTTAACAATATATTCATGGCCTTCTTGTCTTTCCTGACTTGCTCAATATCAGGATCTGACCATTCATGCCTAGGCTTGGGAAAAGATGGTTCTTGTAACGTCTGAGAAATTTACGTTTGTATTATATCATATTTATAATAAATTATGTGTATTGATAAGTGGCATTTTATACCACTTAGAACGTCTTAAAATGGCTTAAATTGGTGTCTTGAAATCAAGTATTTTGTGTATTTGATGCGTTTTTCTAGTGTTTATGCATTTCAGGGTATTAGTTGCATTTCGGAGGAGGAATCATCAAGAATAAGCCTTGGCATGTGTTCACCATTGCGAGAGGAAAAGAACGGGCAGATTACGGCGAAGAAACGAAGCAAACCTGGAAATTTTCTAGTAGGGTCCTGCGCGCCCGCGCAGCAATGCTGAGCGGCCGCGCAGCAGCCTTGCGCGCCCGCGCAGAAATGCTGAGCGGCCGCGCAGGGTCGGGGAAAAAATATATTGTTTTAGACTTCTACTTCTGTTTGGTTTCCAACTTCTATGTAATCTGAGTTTTATGGGACTATTATATAAGTAGATTTGAGACGTTTTTCACAGAGTATTAAGAGGAGATTATGTTTTAGATTGTGTTTTGCAAGAAGCGAAGGAGATAAGGAAGAAGACCGATTTAGCACACAGCAACGAAGAGGAAGCATATATTCTTGTGATTCTTGTTTCGTTGTAACGTTGGATGCTAGTTTTCTTGCTTTGACTTATTTACTCTTATAACGTACTCTGTTTTAATATAATTAGTTTAGTTGTTATTTTCTTGTGTTCGTTTATCATGATTTCATATGAACCCATGATGGCGATAAGTTCTATTATGGGCTAATTGTGATCATGGGGTTGCAACGGATTTATTATGGAATTCTTTAGTTAATTGTTTAATACTTTAGTATGTGATGATTGCATGATATCTAGTATTGGTTGTGCGTATTCGTCTTATGTGCGTCGCGAACATATAAGATAGGGTGTGAATCTCTTGTGAAGCGACGGTGGATCTTGAGATTTAGAACTTGCCATGCTAGCATAGGTTCATGTACGTTGTGCATGATTAGTGGGTAACTCTAACAGTTTTATTTGCCCTATGTAATCAAAAGGAATAACTTGTGCTTAAATCGTTGTGTTGTCAATTTCTGTAGACATATAGGAACTCAACATAATTGATGACTATTCAACTTCTATCTTAATTGTGGATGTTTGGTAGAATGGTATTAGTACAATGAAAGTTGGCTTTTATCAGTTTTGTGTTATTCGATTAATATCATCACTGTCACATGCTAAAGGTAATAACTATGGCTATAGAAGGAAGTAATAATGAAGTTGTGATCTCATGAGTGTTTTATTATTGATAAATTGAAGTGTTAGTTAAGTGGTTAATTAAGTAGTTAATTATAGTTAATATTTAATCAACAATTTTAAGTGTTATTATCTTAACATTGAGAAGTAATCATACATTGGTGAGTGAGTTAAATTAGACAATAAATTAGTCTGAGTCTCTGAGGGAACGAACTAGAAAGTATTCTATATTACTTGCGAACGCGTATACTTGCGTGAATATTAGTGCGTGATTTCGCCCTAACAAGTTTTTGGCGCCGCTGCCGGGGACTCGGCGTATTTGTTTAGTTTATGTACTTACCATCATTGGTCATTAGGACTCAGTGATTAGGACGTAGTAGTTAATTACTCTTTTCGGTTGTGTTTCAGGTACTTTAGCAAACGTTTATGCAAACTCGTTCTCGTGCTCGCAAGAGGACCTTAGATACAGCTGAGGAGAAAGACGAAGTTCTTGATACACCGGAAAAGTTAGATTTTGAGGATTCGGATTCAGGAACTGAGCAGAAAGAACCAGTAAACATGGGAGATCATATTGTTCAAGCTGATCCAGCTCTTATGGATTTTTCTCGGCCTAAAATTGATGACATTCAGTCAAGCATCCTTCATCCGGCTATTCAAGCTAACACCTTTGAAATCAAGCCGGGCACTATTCAGATGGTGCAGAATTCTGTTTCTTTTGGAGGAGCGGCAACTGAAGACCCCAACATGCACATAAGGAATTTTGTCGAGATCTGCAGCACTTTTAAGTATAATGGCGTGACTGATGAGGCTATCAAGTTGAGGCTTTTCCCATTCTCACTGAGGGATAAGGCTAAAGACTGGTTACATTCTGAACCAGCTGGGTCAATCACTACGTGGCAAGATCTTGCGCAAAAGTTTCTGGTGAAGTTTTATCCAATGGCAAAGACTGCTGCTATGAGGAGTGCTCTTACTCAATTTGCGCAGCAACCTACAGAATCTATGTGCGAGGCTTGGGAACGCTACAAGGAAATGTTGAGAAAATGTCCACATCATGGAATGCCGGATTGGATGGTAATCACTGGTTTTTATAATGGTTTGGGGGCCCAATCTCGGCCCATGCTCGATGCAGCAGCTGGAGGCGCCTTATGGGCTAAAAGCTATACTGAGGCGTACAATTTTATTGAGACGATGGCTGCAAATGAGCATCAAAACCCAACTCAGAGGATGACGTCAGGCAAGGTAGCAGGTATTCTGGAAGTTGATGCAGCCACCGCTATTGCAGCCCAGCTCCAAGCGCTATCAATGAAGGTTGATTCTTTGGCTACGTATGGAGTTAATCAAATAGCTATGGTTTGTGAGCTTTGTGCAGGTTCTCATGCTACGGATCAGTGTTCTCTTGTCAACGAATCTGTTCAGTATGTGAATAATTATCAGCGACAACAGCAGCCTGTGCCAGCGACCTATCATCCTAACAACAGAAATCATCCAAATTTCAGCTGGGGAAATAATCAGAATGCTATTCAGCCACCATATCAGCAAGGAGTGAGTAAACAGTTTAACCCACCTGGATTCCAGCAACCACAACAGTATGCTACAAGGCAATCATATCCTCAACAGGGAAGTGCAGCTGCACCTACTAGTGCTGATTTTGAGGAACTTAAGCTGTTGTGCAAGAGTCCGGCGGTTTCTATCAAGACCTTGGAAAATCAAATCGGTCAATTAGCCAATGTAGTGCTCAATCGTCAACCTGGCACTCTTCCCAGTGACACGGAAGTACCAGGCAGGAAGGAAGCTAAAGAGCAAGTCAAGGCTATTACCTTAAGGTCTGGAAAAGTAGCTGATGCTGAAAAGGCAAAAGAAGTCGAAGCTGAAGTTAGAGATGAAGAATCTAAGCAAAGGGAGAATGCGGCGGAACCAAGGAAGACTACTGTTGAACACACTCTGCCTGAGGCTAATATAGGGGAGAAACAGCTCTATCCTCCACCACCTTTTCCTAAGAGATTGCAGCAACAAAAGCTGGATAGACAGTTCGGGAAGTTTCTGGAGGTGTTCAAGAAACTTCACATCAACATACCTTTCGCTGAGGCTCTGGAACAAATGCCTAGTTATGCGAAGTTTATGAAGACTATTCTTTCAAGGAAGGTGAAACTGGATGACCTTGAAACCGTTGCTCTTACGGAAGAATGCAGCGCGATTCTGCAACAAAAGTTACCACCAAAACTGAAAGATCCAGGAAGCTTCACCATTCCTTGCACCATTGGCAATCTAACTTTTGACAAGTGCCTTTGTGATTTGGGAGCAAGCATTAATCTGATGCCGTTGTCGATCTTTAAAAAACTGGATCTGCCTGATCCAAAACCCACATACATGTCGCTATAATTGGCGGACCGTTCCATTACTTACCCAAGGGGCATAGTTGAGGATGTGCTCGTCAAGGTGGATAAGCTCTTCTTTCCTGTTGATTTTGTTATTCTGGATTTTGAGGAAGATAAAAAGATTCCCATAATCTTGGGGAGGCCTTTCTTGGGGACTGGCCGTACCTTGATAGATGTGCAAAAAGGAGAACTTACTATGCGGGTTCAAGATCAGGATGTGACCTTCAACGTATTCAAGGCAATGAAATTCCCTACAGAAGATGAGGAGTGCTTAAAAGTGGATGTGATTGATTCTGCGGTTACTTCGGAACTCGATCACATGCTAATGTCTGATGCATTGGAAAAGGCCTTAGTGGGGGAATTTGACAGTGATGATGAAGATAACAACGAGCAATTACAATATCTAAACGCTTCTCCCTGGAAGCGAAAGCTAGATATACCATTTGAATCTCTTGGTACTTCTGACCTCAAGAACGCTGAAGGGAAGCTCAAACCATCAATAGAGGAAGCACCTACCTTGGAGCTCAAACCATTACCTGAACACTTGAGGTATGCCTTTTTAGGTGATTCATCTACGTTACCTGTTATTATTTTAGCTGACCTTTCAGGTAGTGAGGAAGATAAGCTCTTAAGGATTTTGAGAGAATTCAAATCGGCTATAGGATGGACTATAGCAGACATCAAGGGGATAAGTCCTTCATATTGTATGCATAAAATTCTGTTAGAGGAAGGTAGTAAGCCAACTGTGGAACAGCAGCGAAGACTGAACCCGATCATGAAGGAGGTGGTGAAGAAAGAAATTTTGAAATGGCTAGATGCAGGCATCATTTATCCTATTTCTGACAGCTCATGGGTGAGCCCTGTACAATGTGTTCCTAAGAAGGGAGGTATCACTGTGGTCGCAAATGAAAAGAATGAGCTCATCCCTACTCGAACAGTTACAGGATGGAGAGTATGCATGGATTATAGAAAATTGAACAAAGCCACAAGAAAGGATCACTTCCCTCTCCCATTCATTGATCAAATGCTTGACAGATTGGCGGGACATGAGTATTTTTGTCTTCTGGATGGGTATTCCGGGTATAATCAGATTTGTATTGCACCAGAGGATCAGGAAAAGACTACCTTCACTTGTCCATTTGGCACATTTGCTTTTCGAAGAGTTTCGTTTGGGTTATGTGGCGCCCCGGCCACCTTTCAGAGATGTATGATGGCTATATTCTCTGACATGATTGGAAATAACGTCGAAGTGTTCATGGATGACTTCTCCGTCTTTGGACACTCATATGATGAATGCTTGAATAATCTGCGCGCCGTACTCAAAAGATGCGTGGAAACTAATTTGGTGCTTAATTGGGAGAAATGTCATTTTATGGTGCGTGAAGGCATTATCCTTGGGCATAAGGTCTCTAGCAAAGGTCTGGAGGTGGACAAGGCCAAGGTGGGAGTCATTGAAAATCTTCCCCCACCTAATTCAGTGAAAGGAATCCGTAGTTTTCTCGGTCATGCGGGTTTTTATCGGCGATTCATCAAGGACTTTTCAAAGATATCTAAGCCGTTGTGCAATTTACTTGAGAAAGATGTGCCTTTCAAATTTGATGATGAATGTTTGGCAGCATTCGAGACTCTCAAGGAGAGTTTGATCACGGCACCAGTTATTACAGCACCAGATTGGACAGAACCGTTTGAGATGATGTGTGATGCGAGTGACTATGCGGTAGGTGCAGTTCGGGGACAGCGCAAGAAAAATCTCTTCCATGTGGTCTACTATGCGAGTAAGACTTTAAATGGGGCCCAATTGAACTACACCACTACTGAGAAGGAGCTTTTGGCTATAGTCTTTGGCTTTGAGAAATTTCGATCTTATCTGCTTGGTACGAAAGTGACAGTATTCACTGATCATGCAGCTATTCGCTATCTGGTTTCTAAGAAGGATTCGAAGGCGAGACTCATTCGTTGGGTGCTTTTACTTCAGGAATTTGAGTTAGAGATCAAAGATAGAAAAGGTACCGAGAATCAAGTAGCTGACCATCTCTCTAGGTTGGAGAATCCCGATTCTACTTCACAAGATAGGACGTTAATCAATGAATCTTTTCCGGATGAGCAGTTGTTTGCAATTCAGGAGGAAGAACCATGGTTTGCAGATATTGTAAACTATCTTGTCAGCAATATAATGCCTCCTAATTTGACATCCGCGCAAAAGAAGAAGTTTTTGCATGAGGTGAAGTGGTATATGTGGGATGAACCATATTTGTTTAGACAGGGAGCTGACCAGATCATCAGGAGATGTATCCCGTTCTGTGAGACGGAGGGGATATTACGAGACTGCCATTCCACGGTTTATGGTGGATACTATGGAGGTGAGAAGACGGCAGCTCGTATTCTGCAAGCAGGTTTTTTCTGGCCCACTTTGTTCAAGGATGCTCATCAGTTTGTTTTAAGGTGTGATCGTTGCCAAAGAGTGGGAAATTTGTCAAGGAAGGATGAGATGCCATTAAATGTGATGCTTAAAGTCGAGGTCTTTGATGTATGGGGAATCGATTTCATGGGGCCTTTTATCTCGTCTTGCAATAATCAGTACATTTTGCTGGCAGTCGATTATGTCTCAAAATGGGTCGAAGTTAAAGCTTTACCGACAAATGATGCAAAGGCAGTGCTAAATTTTCTTCATAAGCAAATTTTCACAAGGTTTGGAACACCTCGGGTAATCATAAGTGATGAAGGATCGCATTTTTGCAACCGTAAGTTCACTTCTATGATGCAGCGTTATAATGTGAATCATCGAGTAGCTACTGCCTATCATCCGCAAACAAATGGTCAAGCGGAAGTGTCTAACAGAGAGATAAAGCGCATTCTAGAGAAGGTTGTTTGTCCGTCAAGGAAGGATTGGTCTTTAAGGCTCGATGAAGCTGTTTGGGCTTACAGAACAGCATACAAAACTCCACTTGGGATGTCACCGTTTCAGTTGGTGTACGGTAAGGGATGTCATCTATCGGCGGAGCTTGAGCATAAGGCCTACTGGGCATTGAAGAAATTGAACCTGGATTTAGATGCAGCTGGTAAGAAAAGAATGCTTCAGCTTAATGAACTTGATGAATTTCGACTTCAAGCGTACGAGAATAACAAAATGTATAAGGAAAAGGTGAAGAGGTGGCACGATAGGAAGCTACATCCTAAGTTATTTGTGCCACGGCAACAAGTTCTGTTATTCAACTCTCGGCTCCGACTTTTTCCTGGGAAGTTGAAATCAAGGTGGTCTGGACCTTTTATTGTCAAAACTGTGTTTCCACATGGAGCGGTGGAAATTTTTGAGAATGATTTGGACCAAGCATTCAAGGTTAACGGTCAGCGGTTGAAGCACTACTATGGGGACATGGCAAACCGAGAGGTGGTTAGTGCCATTTTGTTGACTACGTGAGAAAGGTACGGAACGTCAAGCTAATGACGAAAAAGAAGCGCTGCGTGGGAGGCAACCCATGAATTGTTGTTACAGGAACCCTTAGAAGTTAATAACCTATCCAAAAACACAAAAAAATCAGAAAACAGGGGCTGAATTTTTTTTTTTCCAGAGACCCTCTGCGCGCCCGCGCAGCTATGCTGAGCGGCCGCGCAGCTTGCTGCGCGCCCGCGCAGAAATGCTGAGCGGCCGCGCAGGGGTCGAGTTCCAGAAAATTTTTTACAGTTCAGAAAAAAAAACAAAACAAAAACACAAAAACCCATTACAGCCCATAAACCCACGAATTCTTTTCCCATTAACCCATGATTTTATCCCTCAACCCCACTCCTAATCTAATTTAACCTACTCCACACCCTATATATACATACACCTATCCTACATATCTTCCACAACTTCCTACACTTAAACCCTCTCATAAACATCAAAAAAATCAGTTCTTACACACTTTTATTCACAAATCAATGGCACCCAAGAGAGCACGCACTATTGACAACAGCAACACAGTTCCTACTGCTGATTCATCAAGGGGTACTGCTGCAAGGCCTCGGTTAACTGACAGAGCCGCGGAGGAGGAGTACACTAGGCTGTTGGGGAAGTCGATTCTGAAGGAGAGGGGGTTTTTACCATCAGGGAGGGATGGTGAGTTGTTGCCCATGATTGCAGAGAAGGGGTGGATAGCTTTTTGTGAGTCACCCGAAGCAGTACCGATGAGTGTTGTTCGCGAGTTCTAAGCGAACGCGAAGGCTGAAAAGAATGGGTTTTCTGTAGTTCGTGGGCTGACGGTTGATTATCATCCTGCGGCGATTCGCCGAGTGATTGGACAGCGAGAGAGGAAGCCCGAGGAGGAGAACTGGAATGAAAAGACTGCTGAGGATTTTGACTTG
This sequence comes from Apium graveolens, assembly GCF_009905375.1. Taxonomy (NCBI): domain Eukaryota; kingdom Viridiplantae; phylum Streptophyta; class Magnoliopsida; order Apiales; family Apiaceae; genus Apium; species Apium graveolens. The sequence goes on along the minus strand of NC_133649.1, from coordinate 155,271,907 downwards.
GATTTGATTTGTGCGACTCTCTGTCGACCGGGCACAGTTTGGAACCGCAGTCCAGCCAATAATGAGTATCGTCACTTTCCGGCGATCACCATGAACAGGTATGCCCGTGCATGGAATGCATTTATATGTGCTAATATTTTGCCTTCTTCACATGCACACGAGGTCACAGTTGAGAGAGCACAGTTATTGTGGGGAATTCTGAATGAGGAATACTATGTGGACCTTGGTGAGTTTATCTACCAAGGAATTCTGAAGTTTTTGAGGGGAGCAAAGCATATGAACATCCCTTATGCATCCACGGTTACAAAGCTATGCCGTGCAGTAGGAGTGAACTGGCCGGCTCATGAGCAGTTGCAGTTGCCAGCAGCTTCTATAGATTCTGGCACTCTGAATGGGATGCAGGAGTGGACCGGTGGTGAGCCTGAGGAGCATGGGCTGGGTTATCGTCTTCCAGGAGGGCGTCCAACACGAGGTGCTACTATGGCCAGGCCAGGGCGTGGTGAGGCTAGTTCTTCGAGAGCTCAGGAGGGTGCTGGGATGGGTGATGCCCAGTATAGGAGGCTTTCACGGCGGATGGATGCCATGTATGAGACGCAGAGCAGGTTTGCTCAGGAGCTCACCCTTGCATTAGGGACTGCTTTTCGAGGCCTTGGAGCTGATATCCAGTGGCCAGTTTTTGGTGAGGACTCTGCATACCCGCCGCCTGATACTCCACCCACTGAGGGTGATGATGATGATGACTCCGAGTAGGTATACCCTGTGTTCCTTTCTACTACCTTCACTGGGGACAGTGAAGATTTTAAGTTTGGGGGTGGTAGTTAAGGAATATTTTGTTTGTGTCATATAGCTGCATATTCATGATAGTTAGTTCATATAGTTGCATAATTTTTGCCATATAGTTTTTTTATATAGCTTTATTTGTTTGTCATATCATATAGCTCATGCATATACCATGATCCCTTTTGCAATGATTTATCGACTGAATTGTGATATTGATGCGAGTGTAGTGATAGAATTAAAGTGATATTAAGTTGTGTAGGTTGATATGCATGCTAGAAGCACTTGTATTGTCACTAAGTCTTAGAGAATGCTTAAGGACTAGATTGTTGTTATGATCTGATTATTTTCAAGGATAATCTATTTATTATGCTTAGAATTTAATAATAGGTTCTTAGTGGTAAAGGCATGAAAAAGAAAAAAAAATGGAGCAAAAATGGAATTTTGTTGCTAGTTGTGGCTAGGCGTCAAATGGCTAGTAGCCGGCTCGCATGTTATGCGAGTAGTCTAGGGTTGAGCAAGATGGAGCGAAATGCACTTGCTCAGAGTTATTAAAAAAGAAAAAGAAAAAAAAAATTTGCATAATTGATCAAGAGTGGGCTCTTTGGTATTCGAGTTATTAAGTTCTTAGGGGACTTTGTGCCTAGTGACCTAAGGTTTTTAGAGTCTGGGATCCGCTAACCTAACGCTCGTTACATGGATACCATTGTATAAGTCTTTTGTGGACCTCACTCATTGTACGGTCAAATAAGTATTTGAGTTGTAAATAAAAAGCACGATTCCGTAGTAAGCTCCAGAGTTCTTGTAGTGTTGTATATCACTTTGTGCCTAGAATTTTTATTCTTTGTATAATCGTAGGATTGTCTTGAGGATAGTCTAGTCATAGTAATTGGTCTAGTTTTGAAGCATATCTGTTAAGCATTTGCACACACCACATTTCCGGCGGTATGTCCGTTTGCATGAGTTTCTTGATCTTTAGTGTCTAACTGCATTCGTTGAGACGTGACAATTTGGTTGGTTAATTGTAGTCAGGGGGATCGTTGCATTTTCATATAGATTGCATTCATGCATATTTTTATTTGTTTTTGAGTCTGTGACGCTTGAGGACAAGCATCGATTTAAGTTTGGGGGTGTGATAAGTGGCGAAATCAAGTATTTTGTGTATTTGATGCATTTTTCTAGTGTTTATGCATTTCAGGGTATTAGTTGCATTTCGGAGGAGAAATCATCAAGAATAAGCCTTGGCATGTGTTCACCATTGCGAGAGGAAAAGAACGGGCAGATTACGGCGAAGAAACGGAGCAAACCTGGAAATTTTCCAGTAGGGTCCTGCGCGCCCGCGCAGCAATGCTGAGTGGCCGCGCAGCAGCCTTGCGCGCCCGCGCAGAAATGCTGAGCGGCCGCGCAGGGTCGGGGAAAAAAATATATTGTTTTAGACTTCTACTTCTATTTGGTTTCCAACTTCTATGTAATTTGAGTTTTATGGGACTATTATATAAGTAGATTTGAGACGTTTTTCACAGAGTATTAAGAGGAGATTATGTTTTAGATTGTGTTTTGCAAGAAGCGAAGGAGATAAGGAAGAAGACCGATTTAGCACACAGCAACGAAGAGGAAGCATATATTCTTGTGATTCTTGTTTCGTTGTAACGTTGGATGCTAGTTTTCTTGCTTTGACTTATTTACTCTTGTGACGTACTCTGTTTTAATATAATTAGTTTAGTTGTTATTTTCTTGTGTTCGTTTATCATGATTTCATATGAACCCATGATGGCGATAAGTTCTATTATGGGCTAATTGTGATCATGGGGTTGCAACGGATTTATTATGGAATTCTTTAGTTAATTGTTTAATACTTTAGTATGTGATGATTGCATGATATCTAGTATTGGTTGTGCGTATTCGTCTTATGTGCGTCGCGAACATATAAGATAGGGTGTTAATCTCTTGTGAAGCGACGGTGGATCTTGAGATTTAGAACTTGCCATGCTATCATAGGTTCATGTACGTTGCGCATGATTAGTGGGTAACTCTAACAGTTTTATTTGCCCTATATAATCAAAAGGAATAACTTGTGCTTAAATCGTTGTGTTGTCAATTTCTGTAGACATATAGGAACTCAACATAATTGATGACTATTCAACTTCTATCTTAATTGTGGATGTTTGGTAGAATGGTATTAGTACAATGAAAGTTGGCTTTTATCAGTTTTGTGTTATTCGATTAATATCATCACTGTCACATGCTAAAGGTAATAACTATGGCTATAGAAGGAAGTAATAATGAAGTTGTGATCTCATGAGTGTTTTATTATTGATAAATTGAAGTGTTAGTTAAGTGGTTAATTAAGTAGTTAATTATAGTTAATATTTAATCAACAATTTTAAGTGTTATTATCTTAACATTGAGAAGTAATCATACATTGGTGAGTGAGTTAAATTAGACAATAAATTAGTCTGAGTCTCTGAGGGAACGAACTAGAAAGTATTCTATATTACTTGCGAACGCGTATACTTGCGTGAATATTAGTGCGTGATTTTGCCCTAACATGTATTAATGTGTCATTATGTGTAATTATCTGTCAAACCCTAATTGCTACGTGTTATGTGCATTCTGTGTCATTCCGGTATTTTTAAGATATTTTTAGATACTTTGTTTTTCATTTATCACTTTCATTTCAAACGTTTTACGACCCAAACCATGATTTTAAAGCAAGTATTTCAAATAAAATAATGGGCCTAATTTTTCATCAAACGGCTTTTACCATCGCATTATTCTGAACATCTAGGCATTTTATAAATTTTCTCGTTTTGCGAAAAATGACTTTTCCGGACCCCATTGGGTGTTAAAAACCCCACAAAAATTATATTTTTATTTTTATAAAATTATAGGACTTTTATTTAAACCATTTCTTTGTATTTTTGCATTATTCACAATTTTTGGGAAATTTTGACATATATATTGTATATATAAAATATTTATAAATTAAATTTTAATACTCAAAAATTATAAAAATTAGGGCCAAATATTTTTGTTAGGAGTGTAATTAGCCCCTTAATTTTATTTAGGGGTATTATTTTTCATAGTATAAATAGCCTAATTTCTATTAATTAATTATAAAAATTATGTAAAAATTCAGAAAAATCCCCAATTTTCCATAACTAGGGTCTGTGTTCTTGATTTCAACCGGAGATTTGATCGTGATTCCGACCTCCAAATCAGACATGTAAGTAGTCGTTGCAAAGCTCTTGATCTCTCCTTTTATTCATGTAATCAATTTCATATTTTATATCTTCTAATTTCAATTCGATTTTAAGGGTTCTTGAACTGATTTGGGTATTTACAAATCGTTGTGTTTTGGTTGATGAGAGCTATATGAATAGATTGCCCAGGTTGTGTAGATGATTATATGTATTTTTAATTGATTTTTCTATTCCCGGATTTGTGATTTGTGTTTTTGAGTGTTCGACCCGTTTTTGAATTCGGGTTTTTGGTTCGAAGGATTGTTTGATGTTTCTGTTGCCACGAATGAGTAGATCGTCGTTTTTACAATCGATTGATACCAGAATCGTTGTGTTTGGCTTCTGTTTGCGAGCTCGCCGGATTTTTACGTCGCCGCCGCCGTGTTCATCGTGTTTCCCGTTGCATATCGACGAAGGAGGAGGAGGAGGAGTGTATTCTGTGGAGTTGTGGAACGAAAACCCAGAGAAAGCCCTACAGAATCGATCCAAAATCGTGTGTTTTCGTCACGTTTTTTGCTTGCCGGATTTCTTCGCCGGAACCGGCCATCGGCGCCGGATTCTGGGTTGTTCTTAGCGACCCGTGGTCGACCCGGTTTCGACCCGGTGTACGACCCGGGATTGATCCTGAAAGCCCCAATTTGTTTTCCTGATTGATGTTTTTGAATTACTAATTAATTATATGTATTGTATTAAGATTAAAATCAGTTAAAATAAATTCTAAAAATCTAATATAAATTAGATTTAAATTCTGAAAATTATTATTAATAATTCCTGAACTATTTATTAACTTAGATATTCTAATTTAGTTATTTAATTAATTATTTAATTATTTATCTATTTACTTATTATTTGGTAATTAAGTAATTAATTAATAATTACGGATTAGAATTAATCGAATATTATGATTTAAAGATTCGATAATTAGTTAAATAAAACGAGTAACTTGTATCTATATGAGTAATTGAACGATGAGTTAGATTATTATTATTCGAGCAATAGTTAGTTATACGAAGAATATCAGAATATTTATTCATAACAAATAATTAAATACAGATAATCGATTAAATCGTACAAGTCGTAACAATAACCGTAATAATTCAATAATTATACGAGAAATGCGAGTAACTCGTAATTATACGAGTAATTGATCGTTGAGTTGGAATATGATTCGAATAATAACTTATTTATTCGATAAATAATGTAACAGCTAGTTGTATCGATTATTTATTTGTAAATAATCGATCTAATCGAATAAATAATAATAAATTGTAAATATTTGTAATAAATTGTAATTAATCCTAATAATTAGGATTAATTATTCTAAATTCAATAATTATTAAATAATTACTTATTAATTATTTATTAGTTATTTATTATTTATTAATTATTTAAAAATGATTAATTATTTCGATAATTAATCAAATAATTTTCAATAAATCATAACAAACTCATTTTAATTTCAAAAATTATAGAAAAATCATTTTTTGACTCTGATTTTCTTAAATAATTATTTAAAATTATTTTAGGGTTTAAAAATTAGTAATAATTATTTATATTAAATAATAAATTGAATTATCAGTGTTTAATTGATATTAATTAGATCGTTAGTCCGATTTGGGTGAAACGAAAGCCCTTTGACTCAGAAAAATGAATTATTTTCATTAAAAATAATATTAAGACCTAATTTCTTCTAGAAATTAGTTGACTTTGTTACTTGTTTGATTATCAGTCGAGTTGTGTGCCGAAACGAATCCAAAAAATTCCGAAAAATAGAAAACTAGTCTGATAATGATCAGTTGAGCGATTAGCGAGTCGATTTTGATTCTAAAAATTATTTTTACTATAAAAATGATTATGTACTTATGTGTATTATGTGGTTAATCGAGTCTTACTTGCTAATATGTAATATACGAGTCAATCATAAGCGCATGGGTTGGTAATAGGAACGATGTTAAGTCGATTCAAGATGCAATTGAAGTACAAAATGACTTAACCAATCTATTTTTCTAACAGAAGCTAAGCCAGCAAGGCAGGTTGAGTAAGTGATAGACGAAGGTGATTTAATTGCAGTGAGTCGCGCAGAAGGCAAGTTTTTCCCCTATTATATTTTCAGAATAATGATATTTCTTCAGTTTCATATCACACTTGTACTCTTTTGATTCTCTTATTCATATTTCATTTCAATTCTTGATTTATCCTTTTCATTTGAATTCATTGTTCATATGCCAATTGTTACTCACAATTATTGATATATTCTGGTGATTAGAATATATCAAAGCATACCGATTGTTCCGGTTGCTATTCCAGGGACTGGATAATAATACTTTGGGGATTAAGTTTACTTAATCCTAAGGACCGAGACATAACCAGATCCTTGAGATGGGCCGTATTGCCTGGGTGCCCGATTGGATCTATATAGTGAGATATAGATCTGTAGTGTATCCTGGCTGATCAGTAGGGTATAGATGCAAACTTGTGTCCAGTTTAGTTCATTTGTATTCTCCAGCAATGACCTTCTTTCTATTTTCGCGGGGTTATATCTTTACAGATATACCCGGGTTACCGATTCATTTAAATGGCTTTAACACTATTTATATTTTGCGGACTTGTTGAGCAATTTTTGGCTCACCCTTTTTGTTGTTATTCACCTTATTATTTTCAGTTAAGAAGGAATATGAAACCCATCAAGATTTGAGTGATAAAGAAGCGGGTCAAGCCTCAGGATCCTCTCATACCCAAAGTGTTGATCCCAATCCAGGAAGAAAGCTTTGAGTTGCCCGAATAGGTGGTGTGTAGATAGTTAGTGTGGGTGTTTGAATAAAAGATGAACTTAGTTTAAAACTGGTTAGACAATGGTTTGTAATAAAGAGAGTTTTTAAGATTTCAAATTTGGTTTGTAATGAAAGTAGTTAGTGGTTCTTGTTTTCATACTTCAACCTAAAAAGATCATGGTTAGTTTTAAAGGGGTTTAGATTCATTTCTTTATTATTTGTTAATTAGATTGTACATGTTTGGTGATTAGCTAGTAACCCCCAGACTTATACCCCAGGTCTGGAAGGTGTTACAGTTTTGGCATAAGAGCTGTAGGTTTGGTCCCTGAAAACAAGAACATTAGGGTTAAGATAAGATAGGGAGATCACATAGGGTAGGAACAGTTAAATAGAAGAGCAGTGTTAGGATGTATGTTAGATTAGAATAGGGAAGTATAAATCTTAGGATTGTTCAGTGACCTTTCTTCTTTCTTTATATTATCAGATGGCATCATCAGGTTATTCGGCTTCTTCTGAGAGGACAGTCACCGGGCCAGTAGCACCAGCTGTAGCTCTAGTATCTGAGTTCATGTTTCCTCCTCTACCACCTCCACCACCATTGCCACGGGAGCCAGTACCTCCAGTACAGGGGATAGTCCATGACCCTATAGAGATGTTCGATCCATTTGAGTTCTTTGAGCCTATGATTCCACTACCAGTAGAGCATCAGTTTATACCAGGGATTGAGCCTGAGCTACCACCACCACCAGTGTTGCCTCCTATACCAGTGCATGCCCCAGAGCCAGACGTATTTCAGATGATTCCGGTTGAGGGGATGGGAGAGCATGATATGGATTTACAGTTAGGGTTACCACAGCAGGCTACAGTTACATCGAGGGTTCCGTCACATGAGTCAGTGGGTCAGGTTGCACAGCCGCATATGGTTCCATACCTTGGATACAGGGTTATGAGAGATGATGTGGAGTATTGGAGAGCACAGCGCAGAGAGATTATGCATTTATTTGACCAGAGAAATTGGGGACCATTAGCGGCCCTACAGCCAGATTACTTTATAAGACAGAGGTTACAGTCGGTTTTGATGAGTGCCACTTGGGAGCTAGATGATTTGACCCATGAAGTGAAAGGAATATATCCTAAGTCCAATCATGTATTAGGATTTAGGAATAACTTTTATGTAATCTGTTTTGATTTCATTGATATTAATAAAAGACTTGTATTGTTTTTATTACGGGCTTTATCTATTTAAGTGTTTAAATAAGATATACCATAGTTTAGAGTAAAGCTTTTTATGGATTATGATGAGATCATAATAGTGAGACCTAAAAGATGATAACTCTAAACTTAAATAGTTCCTGGTCGTAGGATTACTAACTGGTAATTAATAATCCGCAAAGATCGGTACATACTATGCTTGCTTCATTATGAAGGATGTCTGTTCTCATAGACATTTGTGTGGTGACACTATAGCTAGTATGTAGGTGCTTATTATAGAATAAGTTCACTGAATATGACTCGCACAGCTGAACAACTGATGGAGTTCACTCACGTGTCAGCAGTTGTTCACATAGTGATAGTTGTACAAGTATCCTTAGACTTGAGGTCATCATAGTCATCTTATGTACACTGAACTATGCTTTGGTTTAGTTCTTAGTCTCCAGGGACAATTATTAGGGCTCTACTGGGTATAGGAATTTGTACACGAAGATAGTGTATGATCAATAAAGGATCTACCCCTTCCAGTGAAGGAAGCGAATGTTCAAGGCTGATCCACTTATGTTAGTTCACGAATCTCTGGCCAGAGTGAATAAAATTAGAAAGGAGTTTCTAATTTGCATAAAACTACGCATAGTAAATGGTAAGCAAGTGATTGAATTAGATAGGCTTGACACGAGATCCATGCCTTGTATTTAATCGGGACATTGTAGGGTAGAAGGAGTTTATTGTACGGTAACTATTCACTGAATAGGTTCTTGGTATTCTAAGCAGTGAATTCATATTATCCGGATAGTCGCGATATGCTGAGAAGTATCCCTCACGATGTAGAATAAATGTGATTAATTAATTAATCATATTTAATAAATAAGAGAATTTATATAAATAATGATAAAATAGTTTTATTATTATTTATTTCTACTACCGGCTTAATATTGAACCTACAGGGTCACACCATAAAAAGAGAATGATTTAATGGTGGAGGAATTAATTAATAATGGCTAATAATTATTTATTTGTGAAATAAATAATTAATTGGCAAATTTAATAATTGATTAAATGAGATTTAATTGATTATAAATTAATTAAGAAAAGTTCTTAATATTATTAATTAAGGATTTAATTTTTTGGAAATTAAATCAAGAGAGAGAATTATTTCTAAAGTATTTAGAAAAAGGATTAATAATTAAAAGGTGTTTTAATTATTAATGAGAATAATAAATGGGATAATAATAATAATATTTATGGGAAAATTTCAGCTGAAAATTTTGCCTATAAATATACTATTATAAACCCTATTTTTATTCTAACCCCAAAATTTTATAAAACCTAATTCTCTCCACCTCCTCCTCCTCCTTACGTCGTTTTCTTGGTGGATACTGGTGGAGTGCTTCACGTTTGAGGAGCAGCTGCTAAGGATCTCCGATCGTTGCTTTTGGATCGTATATTAAAGGTTAGTAATCGATCCATATGTTTTTACCACGATTTATATGCTTTTATTTGGATTTATGTGTAAAAAGTGTTTTACCATGCCTCCGCTGCGATTAAATTCCAACATTGGTATCAGAGCTTAGGTGGTATGCATATAGATCTGTGGTAAAAATTTCAGAATTATATGTGCTTGTATGAATTAATTATGATTTTTACAAGTTGTATTATGGATTAATTTTGTCTGATGAGAAATCGTTTCTCAGAATAATTTTGAATGTTGATCTGGGTTCTACAAGTGTTGTAGATCGTCTGGGTATTTTTTTCATAATTTTATGATGTATAGATTTTTTATTATGAATTTTTGAAGATCTTGCAATTAAATTTGTAATTAAATAATCATATATATATATATGAACTGTAAGTATGTATATATATTTGTACATCTGTTTGTCTACTGTTACTGCTGCACGGAAGCACAGACAGAGAAAAGCAAAGCAAAGGTACGGCAGAAAAAGGACAGGCACGGCGATCGAAGAAGACAGATCAGGTGCGGCTGCTGCAGGCGCGTGTAGCGCACGCGCGCGCGGGGGGCTGTCGCGCATTCCGGGAATGCGTTACACCCTGTGGCGCATTCACGGAATGCGTTACACCTTTTAATTGGTTAAAAGGGTTGTAACGCATCACCGGAATGCGTTACAGGGCTTGTAACGCGTTCCTGTAATGCGTTACAGCCTGACTGTCCATATTAAATTTGATTTTCTGGGAGTTTCGTAACTCCGTTTTGGGCGTACAATATATCGTTGGATTCGTTTTTCCGAGACAGATCTAATGGTGTGATCAAATTTTAGTTTATATAAAGGGTTTGAACTGTTTATATTCCCGGAAGTGTTTTAAAAGCTGTTTTAACTGTTTTAATTGCTTTTAAATGCTTCATGTGATACATAGAGATGTATAATGCTTAGACTAATGTGTTAGATGATATAACATGCCTACCTTGATGTTTATTCATGTTTATATATATGATATATGCTTAGTTTATCATGCGATGATAGATTTAGGTGAACTTAAATGAACATAAGGCATTTGTTAGACAACCTAGTATAGTGAAATTGTTTCATAACCTTAATAATAATATTATGAATACAATCATGAGATTCTTGTGTTTATGAAACACGTAATTGAATATGAATTTTCGATATGAGAGAAAGGATGATTCTGTCAACAACATATTTCTATCTGTAAGAAAGGGTTATTAAGTGACGCCTCTTGACAATGCTCCACCCGATCTGGGAATCATCTGATTATCGATTATTGATTTGAAATATTTAATTTAAAAGGAAGAATCTCTTTATAATATGATTATGATTGTAACGTAATATAATCCCTCTAAAATTAAATAATATCAAGTAGTAATTGGCCAATGACACAACGGGCTTGTGTCGGTCATAGCCTTCCAACATGATAGAAAGTAGTTCTTATTTTTAAATCATTGTCGTTTCATGCCACAGCTGAGGGGTTTGATTTCAAAATAAGAAATACTTGTCTATTACATAGAGATGTGTACATTGAATAAGAATCTAAAGGTCGTTACGTGCCACAGCCGTGGGCCTCTTTGGGGACTGATTCAATTGTACGGAATGTTGGGTTAGACTTGACTTAGAATATTGAGTTTGTCGTGCCACAGTCGTGACTCAATTATTCAAGAGGCTAAATTTTGATTAGGAAATAACATTAGATATAATTGACAAGAGTTGTCTTCCTATTGAACATTACATGGCGTTTCGTGCCACAGCCGGGATTGTGTAATGGAATGTAGGATCCCTATTCCCACTAGCATTATGAATGCTTAATTTTTCACGTAGGGGGTTGAATAAATTAGATAAACTAGTGGGAGCCACTTATGAATAAAGACCCGATTCATATAGTGTTTTAAAATGAAATCGAATATTTGCTAAGTGTTGTTATGTGTTTATCATTTACAGATTTACAATATACATTATGTCTTCTGCACTATCACTCAGGAGCATACTGGATGCTCACAAGTTGACTGGTCCTAATTATGCTGACTGGCTTCGAAACTTGAGAATTGTTCTCAGGATTGAGAAGCTGGAATACGTGATTGACTCACCTAAGCCTACTGAACCTGCTAGCGATGCGCATAATGATGAACATGTTGTGTATCGTAAGTGGATAGATGATGCAAATGTTGCTCAATGCATCATGCTAGCTTCCATGAACATTGAGCTACAGAAGCAACATGAGCATATGGATGCTCACACTATCCTCATGCATCTACAAGAGTTGTATGATGTGGCGGGGAGGACAGCTCGATATGAGATATCGAAGGAGCTGTTCGGTTGTAGGATGTCTGAGGGATCATCTGTGAATGACCATGTACTTAAGATGATCAATTTGATTGAACGTCTTCGACAACTAGGTTTTGCCATGGATGGGGAGCTGAGCCAAGACTTGGTCTTGCAATCGCTTCCGAGTTTGTTCTCGCAGTTTGTTGTGAACTTTCACATTAATAAGTTGGATGTCAGCCTGCCTGAACTCCACAACATGTTGAAGATTGCGGAATCGAATTTCCCCCCTAAGAAGAGTTCTGTTCTTCTAATTGGTGAAGGTTCCAATCCTAAGAAAAGGAAGAGGAACCCTTCCAAGAAGAAGAAAGTAGGTGAGAAAATGCCGGTTCCACCAAAAGCTGAAGACCCCAAGAGCAAAGTTGTTTGCTTTCACTGTAATAAGGTGGGGCACTGGAAGAGGAACTGCAAGGTTTACCTTGCAGAATTGAAGAAGAAGAAGAAGGGTAGTGAGACTACCCCTTCTGATTCAGGTATGTTCATGATAGAAGTGAATATGTCATTAAATCAAATTTCTACTTGGGTATTAGATACCGCTTGTGGTTCTCAAATCTGTAATTTGTTGCAGGGACCAAGGAGAAGTAGGACTCTTGAAGAAGAGGAGGTGATTCTACTGATGGGAAATGGAGCAAGAGTTGCTGCTGAAGATGTAGAATCATTTTATTTACATATGCCTACGGGCAAGACTATTGTTTTAAATAATTGTTATTTTGTTCCCTCGATTGTGAGGAATATTATTCCCATGTTAGACTTGGCTGGATTTTCATTTATTATTGAGAATAATGAATGTTCTATTCTTAGAGATAATATTCTTTATGGACGTGGTACTTTAAATAATGGTCTGTATAACTGTGACATAATTTACTTCAGATTAAACAAACTAATAAAAGAAAAGGGATGATGAAAATCTCACTTCATTGTGGCACTGCAGTCTCCATTTAGTAGACATGGAGAGAGGACTGCAAATTTGCTAGGAATGGTACACACAGATGTATGTGGACCAATGTCTACGCAAGCCATGGGTGGATTTTCATACTTCATTACTTTCATGGATAATAGATCTAGATTCGGATATGTGTTTGATGAAACACAAGTCTGAAGCCTTTGAAAAGTTCAAAGAGTATAAGAATGAAGTGGAGAAACAACCAAACATAGTATTATAACTCTTCGATCAGATCGAGGTGGTGAATACTTTCATGGAGTATTTCTAGATTATCTCAAAGTAAATGGTATAGTCTCCCAGTAGACTCCACCAGATTGGTATCTGAAAGGAGAAATCGAGTTTTGTTAGACATAGTTCGGTCCATGATGAGCTATGAGAATCTTCCAGTATTTCTATGGGGTTATGCATTGGAAACCTCAGCATATTTACTGAATAAGGTGCCTTCCAAATATGTTCCTCAAACTCCGTATGAGATATGGAAAGAAAGGAAACCGAGTCTTAAACACGTTAAGATTTGGGGATGTCCAGCTTATGTCAAGAAGGTTGACCTAGATAAGCTGGAATATCGATCCTTAAAATGTAGTTTTGTGGGATATCCTAAAGAGACTTTAGGGTATTACTTTTACACCGATCATCGGGTGTTTGTCTCCAGACATGCTACCTTCTTGGAAAATGAGTTTATCCTTGAAGGAAACAGTGGGAGCAAAATTGAACTTGATGAAGTTCAAGAAGTACAAACTACTACGGATCAAGTGGAAACACCTGTTCTGACTGAACAACCTTTTATGGAACAACCTATTCATAGATCAGGGAGAGTGTCTCGCCAACCTGAGAGGTAATATGGCCTTGTCATTGAGAATGACAATGAGTTGTCGATCATTGATGATGACGACCCTGTGACCTATAATGAGGCTATGAGTAGTGTTGACTCAGAGAAATGGCATAGTGCCATGAAATCCGGAATGAAATCTATGTATACGGGATACAAAAGATAGATTATAGCATATGGCCAGGTGGAGACCTATAAGGCCAGGCTTGTGGCAAAAGGATTCAAACAAAGGCAATGGATTGACTTTGATGAAACCTTTTACCTGTAGCCCTATTAAAAAAAATCAGTTCGGATTTTGCTTGCGATTGCTGCTTACTACGACTATGAAATCTGGCAAATGGCCAGATGGTTTTCTTTCCAAGGGAAATGAAAACCTAGTGTGTAAGCTGCAGCGAACCATATGTGGTTTAAAGCAAGCTTCTCGAAAGATGGAACATTCGTTTTGATGAGACAATCAAAAAGTTTGATTTTATCAAAAACGTAGATGAACCATGCGTCTACAAAAGGGTTAGTGGGAGCGCGGTAACATTTCTTGTATTGTATTGAAATAGAGTTGACACACATAACAACATAGCAGACCCACTCACAAAGCTACTTTCTTAAAGTCACTTTGATCGTCATAAAGACAAGATGGGTATTAGATACCAAGAGTGATTGGCTTTAGTACAAGTGGGAGATTGAAAGGAATATGTCCTAAGTCCAATCATGTATTAGGATTTAGGAATAACTTTTATGTAATCTGTTTTGATTTCATTGATATTAATAAAAGACTTGTTTTGTTTTTATTACGGGCTTTATCTATTTAAGTGTTTAAATAAGATATACCATAGTTTAGAGTAAAGCTTTTTATGGATTATGATGAGATCATAATAGTGAGACCTAAAAGATGATAACTCTAAACTTAAATAGTTCCTGGTCGTAGGATTACTAACTGGTAATTAATAATCCGCAAAGACCGGTACATACTATGCTTGCTTCATTATGAAGGATGTCTGTTCTCATAGACATTTGTGTGGTGACACTATAGCTAGTATGTAGGTGCTTATTATAGAATAAGTTCACTGAACATGACTCGCACAGCTGAACAACTGATGGAGTTCACTCACGTGTCAGCAGTTGTTCACATAGTGATAGTTGTACAAGTATCCTTAGACTTGAGGTCATCATAGTCATCTTGTGTACACTGAACTATGCTTTGGTTTAGTTCTTAGTCTCCAGGGACAATTAATAGGGCTCTACTGGGTATAGGAATTTGTACACGAAGATAGTGTATGATAAATAAAGGATCTACCCCTTCCAGTGAAGGAAGCGAATGTTCAAGGCTGATCCACTTATGCTAGTTCAGGAATCTCTGGCCAGAGTGAATGAAATTAGAAAGGAGTTTCTAATTTGCATAGAACTACGCATAGTAAATGGTAAGCAAGTGATTGAATTAGATAGGCTTGACACGAGATCCATGCCTTGTATTTAATCGGGACATTGTAGGGTAGAAGGAGTTTATTGTACGGTAACTATTCACTAAATAGGTTCTTGGTATTCTAAGCAGTGAATTCATATTATCCGGATAGTCGCGATATGCTGAGAAGTATCCCTCACGATGTAGAATAAATGTGATTAATTAATTAATCATATTTAATAAATTAGAGAATTTATATAAATAATGATAAAATAGTTTTATTATTATTTATTTCTACTACCGGCTTAATATTGAACCTACAGGGTCACACCATAAAAAGAGAATGATTTAATGGTGGAGGAATTAATTAATAATGGCTAATAATTATTTATTTGTGAAATAAATAATTAATTGGCAAATTTAATAATTGATTAAATGAGATTTAATTGATTATAAATTAGTTAAGAAAAGTTCTTAATATTATTAATTAAGGATTTAATTTTTTGGAAATTAAATCAAGAGAGAGAATTATTTCTAAAGTGTTTAGAAAAAGGATTAATAATTAAAAGGTGTTTTAATTATTAATGAGAATAATAAATGGGATAATAATAATAATATTTATGGAAAAATTTCAGCTGAAAATTTTGCCTATAAATATACTATTATAAACCCTATTTTTATTCTAACCCCAAAATTTTATAAAACCTAATTCTCTCCACCTCCTCCTCCTCCTTACGTCGTTTTCTTGGTGGATAACGGTGGAGTGCTTCACGTTTGAGGAGCAGCTGCTAAGGATCTCCGATCGTTGCTTTTGGATCACATATTAAAGGTTAGTAATCGATCCATATGTTTTTACCATGATTTATATGCTTTTATTTGGATTTATGTGTAAAAAGTGTTTTACCATGCCTCCGCTGCGATTAAATTCCAACATGAAGGACCGCCTTCTTTCGCGAAGTTCTACAGGATATTCCGCTTGGCACAGACTTTGGTTCAGGCACTTAGGGAGGAGCTGAGGCGGATTCCGCCAGGGTTTTGAGACAGTGACTTCAGAGTACAGATGTATATAGATGCAACCTAGTATGCTAACCAGCAGAGCGAGACTTTTTGTATCAAGCATTTACACCTGAGGCTGGTGTCATATATATAAAATGAAATTTTTTAAATTTCTTTTATTTAAATTTCAGTCTTTACAGTTTTACAGTATTTACCTTTATTGTTTTACAGCTTTTCGTATTTTAAATTCTGTCGAAAAAAAAGAGAGAAAAGAACAACCATTTTATTTAACTGTTTACATTTCCTGTTTTTATATTAAGCAACTGTTTTCTTTCTTCGAACCATGTTGTTAATACAGGATAAAGTGTTTTCTTACCTACTATCAATTGTTTATTAAACTGTTAAAGAAATATCACTTGTTTTATTATCAGAAAATGGCACCAAAAAGAAAGACTAGGACTGAGACTTCCAACAGCAATTCTGAAGGACAGACTAATGAGACCATGAACCAAATATTCCATCTGATGCAACAACAGATGGTAATGATGCAACAACAGATGCAACAACAACAGCAGCAGATTCAACAACAAATGTTATAACAGCCACTTCGTCCTAAGCCCCAAATTCCACCAGCTATACCTATTATTACTTTTAAGCAGTTTCAGTCGGTTAAACATCCAGAATTTGATGGGACATCTGATCCTATTAAGGCTACCACTTAATTAAAAGAAATAGAGAAAGCGTTTGCACTAGTGAAGATAGGTGAAGACCAGAAGACTGACTTTGCTAGTTATTTGTTAAAAGGAGAAGCAAATTATTGGTGGGAATCTAAAAAGGCTTTAGAGGGTGAAGATGTTATTGCATGGGATAGATTTAAAAAGTTGTTTTTAGAAAAACATTTTCCTCGCTATGTGAGAAATCAAATGCAGATAAAGTTTTTGGAACTGAAGCAGGGAAGTATGTCCGTGACCAAGTATGAAGCCAAATTTACTGAATTGGCTAGGTTTGTTCCAGAACAAGTGGACACTGAAGAAAAACGAGTTCAAAGGTTTCAAGAAGGATTACGAACGTGGATACGTGGACAAGTTGCAGTTTTTGAATTAACAACGTATACCGCCGTAGTCCAGAAAGCCTTGATCATCGAAGGGGAAAGTGAAAGATCTCAAAGGGATAGAGGACAGGGAAGTTTCCAAGACCGCTCCAGCAGGAAGCCGGGATTTCAAGCCCGGACAAATTTGAATTTCAAAAGGATAGGACAAGGTACCCAAAAAATAGGTAATCGTTTCCAAGCCCCCAAACAACAAGGAATTGTCAGAGTCCCAGTGTCGTACTGCAGAACTTGTGGTCGCAAGCACACTGGCGTATGTATCAAAGCAGATGTGACATGTTTTAAATGCAAGCAGAAAGGGCACTATTCTAACGAACGTCTCACGGGAAAAACAGCAGAAGTTACTTGCTACCAGTGCGGAAAGAAAGCGCATATCGTTAGGAATTGCAAAGGACCAGCAATAGCAGCTAGTATTCCAAAAGTATTGGCATTACCTCCGCCACCGTCGCCTAATCAACCCAGAGCAAGAACTTTCAACATGACAATGAAAGAAGCAGTGCAGAGTTCTAGTGTAATTACAGGTACGCTTTTGGTGAATTTCGTAGATTCAAAAGTATTAATTGATTCTGGAGCTACCTGTTCATTTATTTATGAAGAATTTCTTGATAAATTTCACTGTGAAATTGAATGGTTGGGCGATACGTTAATTATAAAATTAGCGAATGACGACCAAGTTCCAGTAGATCGAGTATGTCCTGCGTGCGATATAGAAATAGACGAACATCATTTTTCTGTAGACTTGATTCCTTTCAAGTTAGGAGAGTTTGACGTTATTTTGGGAATGAATTGGTTAGTTTGTCATAATGCTCAGATCGATTGCGCGAATAAGAAAGTCAAATTACGAACTGCGGAAAATTCAACGGTAATGTTCAAAGGCGAAAAATAGCGGAAGAAATTTCTGACAGTGATGCAGACCAAACGATTGCTTCGACAGGGATGTGAGATATACATAGCTTACGTGTTAGATACTGAGAAAAGAAGTCCCAAAATAGAAGACATGCCAGTTGTATGTGAGTTTCTGGACGTCTTTCCAGAAGAGCTTCCAGGGTTACCGCCAGATCGAGAAATTGAGTTTACGATTGATCTAGCACCAGACACAGAACCAGTTTCGAAAGCTCCATATCGAATGGCTCCAGTCGAGTTGAAGGAATTGTCAACGCAATTACAAGATCTTCTAGATCGAGGCATCATAAGACCTAGTGTATCCCCATGGGGTGCACCGGTATTGTTCGTGAAGAAGAAAGACGGCAGCATGCGATTATGTATTGATTATCGAGAATTGAATAAGCTCACTATCAAGAACAAGTATCCTTTACCGAGAATCGACAATTTGTTCGATCAGCTCAAAGGAGCCGCATGGTTTTCGAAGATAGATTTATGATCGGGCTATCATCAATTAAAGATTAAAGCTGAAGATATTCACAAGACTGCATTTTGTACAAGATATGGACATTACGAGTTTCTTGTAATGGCATTCGGTTTGACTAACGCGCCAGCAACATTCATAGATCTGATGAACAGGGTATTCAAGAAATACCTGGACAAATTCGTGATCGTATTTATTGATGACATCTTGATTTACTCAAGGACGGAAGAAAAGCATACTGAGCACTTGAGGATAGTTTTGGAAATTCTGAGGAAAGAGCAACTGTACGCGAAATTCTCAAAATGTGAATTCTGGTTGAGGGAAGTACAATTCCTAGGGCACATCATCAGTAGAGAAGGCATCCAAATCGATCCAGCGAAGATTGAAGCTGTGTTGAACTAGGAAAGACCAAAAACACCGACAGAAGTTCGAAGTTTCTTGGGATTGGCAGGATATTATCGAAGATTTTTCAAAGATTTTGCGAAAATAGCAACGCCGTTGACCAAGTTAACTCGAAAAAGTGAAAAGTTCGTATGGGATGAAAAATGTGAAGAAAGTTTTCAAGAGCTGAAGAATCGGTTAGTAACCGCACCGGTACTCGTATTTCCAGACGAGCATAGGAATTTTGTCATTTACAGCGATGCTTCGTATCACGGATTAGGATGTGTACTGATGCCTATGCTTTGAGACAACTCAAACCTCATGAATAGAAATATCCTACGCATGATCTGGAATTAGCAGTGATCGTATTTGCGTTGAAACTATGGAGACACTATCTCTACGGTGAGAAATGCGAAATCTACACAGATCCTAAAAGTCTGAAGTACATCTTTACGCAAAAGGAACTGAACATGAGACAACGTCGATGGCTGGAATTGATTAAAGATTACGATGTCACGATCAGTTATCATCCAGGGAAAGCAAATGTTGTAGCAGATGCGCTGAGCAGGAAAGAAAGATTGAATTTGTTAACTTCATGCGAAGAATTAGCCAAGGAATTTGACAAGTTGGAAATCGAAATTCGTATTCCCAATGAATCTACCGAAGCTATCCACGCTATGATTTTTCAACCGGAATTACTAGAGAAGATTCGCCGCTGTCAAGAAAAAGTGATGAGTCAAGATGACGACTTAACCGGAGAAGAAATCACAACTCAGAAGGATAATGAAGGAATTCTACGCTTTACATCGAGAATCTGGATCCCTAACATGGAAGAACTAAAAGAAGAAATATTGCGAGATGTGCACAGTTCGAAGTATTCCATTCATCCAGGAAGTACAAAAATGTATCGCGATCTGAAGGGAAACATTTGGTGGCCAAATATGAAGAAGGAGATAGCGGATGGGTAAGTAAATGCTACACATGCCAGCGAGTTAAAGCGGAACATCAGCATCCGAGCGGATTATTACAATCGTTAGATATTCCAGAATGGAAATGGGAACATTTAGCGATGGATTTTGTGGTAGGACTACCAAGGACTAAAGCTAATCATGATGTGATATGGGTAATCATTGACAGACTAATGAAGTCGGCACATTTTCTACCAATTAACGAAAGATTTTCACTCGACAAGCTAGTGCACTTGTATCTCAAGGAAATTGTGATGCGACATGGAGTTCGAATATCTATCGTGTCTGATCGAGATCCCCGTTTTAACTCAAGATGTTGGAGACAATTTCAGGAATGCCTTGGAACTAAATTAAACATGAGTACAGCTTATCGTCCGCAAACTGATGGGCAAAGTGAAAGAACTATACAAATAATTGAAGATATGCTACATCTATGTGCGATTGATTTCGAAGGCAGTTGGAATGAGCATTTACCTTTGGTTGAATTTTCTTACAATAACAGCTATCACACAAGTATTGGAATGCCACCGTACGAAGCATTATACGGAAGAAAATGCAGATCACCAGTACATTGGGATGAAGTTGGAGAATGCAAAGTTTTGGGTCCAGAATTAATCCTATAGACTAAAGAAAAGATAGAACTTATTAGAAAATGATTAGATGCAGCGCAAAACAGGCAACGCAAATATGCAGACCAAGTAAGGAAAGATATGGACTTCCAGGAAGGAGAACATGTGTTACTCAAAATATCGCCATGGAAAGGATTAACCAGATTTAGCAACAAGGGTAAATTGAAGCCACGATACGTCGGACCATTTGAAATTTTGAAGAAAGTGGGAAAAGTTGCGTACGAATTAGCCTTACCGCCTCATATGCAACATATTCACAATGTGTTCCATGTGTCAATGCTTAAGGGATATAATCCTGATTCTAGGCACGTAATTGAGTATGAACCGATAGATATCCAACCTGATTTGTCTTTTGTAGAACAGCCGATAAGAATTTTAGATCGGCGAGAGAAAGTGTTAAGAAATAAGTCTGTATCTTTAGTGCGAGTTTTGTGGAGAAACCCAATGTTTGAAGAATCAACCTGGGAACTTGAGAGTAAAATGTTAAAGAAATATCCTTATTTGATTTCATAGCAAGATTCTGAGGACAGAATCCTATTAAGGGGGAAGGATGTAACGTCTGAGAAATTTACGTCTGTATTATATCATATTTATAATAAATTATGTGTATTAATGTGTCATTATGTGTAATTATCTATCAAACCCTAATTGCTACGTGTTATGTGCATTATGTGTCATTCCGGTATTTTTAAGATATTTTCAGATACTTTGTTTTTCATTTATCGCTTTCATTTCAAACGTTTTACGACCTAAACCATGATTTTAAAGCAAATATTCCAAATAAAATAATGGGCCTTATTTTTCATCAAACGGCTTTTACCATCGCATTATTCTGAACATCTAGGCATTTTATAAATTTTCTCGTTTTGCGAAAAATGACTTTTCCAGGCCCCATTGGGTGTTAAAAACCCCACAAAAATCATATTTTTATTTTTATAAAATTATAGGACTTTTATTTATACCATTTCTTTATATTTTTGCATTATTCACAATTTTTGGGAAATTTTGGCATATATATTGTATATATAAAATATTTATAAATTAAATTTTAACACTAAAAAATTATTAAAATTAGGGCCAAATATTTTTATTAGGAGTGTAATTAGGCCCTTAATTTTATTTAGGGGTATTATTTTTCATAGTATAAATAGCCTAATTTCTATTAATTAATTACTAATTAATTATAAAAATTCAAAAAAATCCCCAATTTCCCAGAACTAGGGTTTGGTGTTCTTGATTTCAACCGGAGATTTGATCGTGATTCCGACCTCCAAATCATACATGTAAGTAGTCGTTGCAAAGCTCTTGATCTCTACTTTCTATTCGTGTAATCAATTTCATGTTTTATATCTTCGAATTTCAATTCGATTTTTAGGGTTCTTGAACTGATTTGGGTATTTACAAATCGTTGTGTTTTGGTTGATGAGAGCTATATGAATAGATTGCCCAGGTTGTGTAGATGATTATACGTATTTTTAATTGATTTTTCTATTCCCGGATTTGTGATTTGTGTTTTTGAGTGTTTGACCCGTTTTTGAATTCGGGTTTTTGGTTCGAAGGATTGTTTGATGTTTCTATTGCCACGAATGAGTAGATCGTCGTTTTTACAATCGATTGGTACCAGAATCGTTGTGTTTGGCTTCTGTTTGCGAGCTCGCCGGATTTTTACTTCGCCGCCGTCGTGTTCATCGTGTTTCCGGTTGCATATCGACGAAGGAGGAGGAGGAGTGTATTCTGTGGAGTTGTGGAACAAAAACCCAGAGAAAGTGTGACGGCCTCAACCCCGGGGTCAGGAGTTGACGTCATCAACAACAATAATAACAATTATAATTCAATCTAATACATTACTACGACCCCTTTACCAAGACCTTTTCCAGGTTTAAGTATGACTTAGGTTACGCGACTTACACAACCCAAATTACCTTACACAATCCTGACCACTAATTCAATGCAGCAACTCAACAGACCTCATCTGGTCTGAACACAACTACCTCAGAGGAGCCCGACACGAACGGAGCTGGAACTTTGCCCTGACTACCACGCAAGAATCTCCTAGGCATCTGCAATATATATAAAACATTCTGCAAGGGTGAGCAATCAATTGCTCAGCAGTACCACTATATGAATAACAAGTAAAAACGATTTAATAAAACAGTGATAGGAACATAATTCATAACTCGTTAGAAAATAAGTAAACATTCATAACTGGATATCAAAACTAGCATGCTCCGAGAAATAACAATATCAGTCGTGTGTTGTGTATAAATACCAGAGTTCAATTTTAGCATGCTAATCACATTTATAAAATCGCTGTATCAACTACTCATGCCCTTATGGGAATCACAAAACCAAATCAGATACGTAGTGGATATGTGAAGACAGCTGATCAGGCTATCAACACCAGACGGCTCCAACTGCCATTTCATTCACCTGTTCCGGAACTCGGAGACTAGCTAGGTCTCTGACCTTCTAGACTAATCGGTTATACAGTGCGCGCAACCGAATTAGCCACTTAAGACACCTCAATAGGCTCACTCTGGCCCCAACGTATCCCACATCTGATCGTTTTATCCAGTTTTCAAAATCACTTTTACCTATCTCTTTTTCAAAATCAATTCTGTCACAGCACACTATTCAAATCCTCTTTTCATTTAAATCACGTTTAGAGATAGGTGTTCTCAGAAGTTATTTTTCCCCAAAACATAATTTAAAACAACATTTCAAATATGGGGATACATAACTTAAAACGTTTCTGTTCCATTACGAAAGTAAAACATTTAGCTATTCATATGCACTGTACCATAAAAGAATGGTCAGGGGTACTTGCCTTATAGAGCGTTACAACTATCTCTGATTGACCTTGAACCAATTCGGGACACTCGGCTTTATCGCTTTACTATTTGACTATCCTGGATCCGACTTCAACACTCAGGTCCTTCGATTAGGAACCTCGCTGTGCTTGTCGACTGATCACTAAGTTATCTCAGTTCGATATCAATTCTTGAGTCCTTCGACTAGAACCTACGTAGACGAAATATCCTACGTTAGACGTCTAGGTATGCTTGATATATCCTCAATAACACATCTACCCATTCAATATCAAATCCCGACTCGTAATTATATAGATTATAATAACACGCACAACAATTAGGGTTCACAATCTCAGAAATAGGTTCGGTGTTTGTTTTCAAAAAAATACGTATACTCGTCATTTTACGAAATTAGAGTCATTGAGTTTTAACAAAACATTCACCACAACATAAAATCACGTTCCGCACAGAATATATGTATATACTTATTTATACTCATTCGACGTTTCGATAATTACAGGGTATGTCTTGAATTTCTGAATTTAATTTCCAAAAATTCGGGCAGCACCTCCATTGTTTATCGGCCTACCCGTCGAACAATTCGACGTCAAATCACAACAAACAATCCAACAATTTATTCCACCAATACAACCGAAATCCATTTCACAAATCCCAAACACCGATTTAACCAACTAACTATTATTATTACAACTTATATTTATACTCGTATTTATTTATTAATTTGTAGGACTCAGAACAACGTCATCACCGTCCACCGTCGGCTCGCCGAAGCTCATCCCCGACGGCGATAAAATTCGCGGGTTTTCGATTTTATCGAACTTCCTTCATGAATTTCCTCGATTACTATAATTTCATTCCCGTACAAAAATATTTCATTTCATGAATTGCAATCAATTAACTTCTGCAGAGAATTAATAAATTAAATTAATAAAATAAAATTCCCACAGAACAGATAAATCAAGGCAGCAATCACATGACACACGCGCGCGTAGGCGCAGTACCACAGCACCAGAATTACGCCGCCCCACCTCGCCGGAATCGGGAGGCGGCAGCGAACACGGCACAAAGAAAACGGACACACACGCACACGGATTAGCACACACAGAACACATATACACATTCAAGCATATATACATATCTGTATGCATATAATCAAGCAAAATAATACAGAACGGAAACCACCAAACCAACCGGAGTTCAGCGGCGGCTTACCGGAAAACCAGGGGCGGAACAAGAACGAAGTAACAGGGAAGGAATGGGGATGGGGAGAGGAGAGATGTAGGAGGAATCGAGAGATATTGAGCCGAGAGGGAGCAGGTGCAAATTGCACCATCAAAGAAAGAATGAAACTAAAAATGGAAGCCCAGAAGAAGAGATACAGGGCTGTATCTCTCTGTTATTTTTTTTATCCAATAAGCAGTTAACACGTCTCTGATAAAGCTGGGAAAATTCGACACGTATACATAATATAGACACGAATCAATACAACGCACCACAACCCTTTTTCTGATTCGATATTTAGCGATTTATCGAGCCAAGCCGTACATAAAATAAATTCATAAAATTATGAAAATAGTCTTAAAATATTAAAAATATCCCGAAAATAAAAACATAAGTTTCAAAATTTTAAAACAATTTTCGAAATGCAATTTATACTCGCTTTTATCAATTAAATGAATCAACGCGCGGGTGAAATTAATCCCGAAAATTCCCAAAATAATTTTTAAATTCCCGGAATATTCCTAACTTAAATAAATATGAATTTCATAATTTTTGAAGAATTCGGGAATTAAATACAGATTTTACAAATAAATGCAATCAGTAAATCGTACAGGGTTAAATAATTAATCAAATATTGACTTTTGAATTCTATAAAATCTCAAAAATAAATATTGAGATTATAAAGTCATAAAAACAATTTTAGAGACCATCCACATATTTACACAAGTAAACTCGTATTAAATCCACTTTTAAAAGTGAAAACAATTCAATACAAGTCCATAATTAATTACACGAACCACCCTGAACACCGTAATCCACACATAGATAAAAGTAAAACAACACATAGCTGACAGAAGCTATACACATATATTATTCACTCAGTAATTTCATTATTACACTTTAATTAAATATAAAAGTATACGAGTCGCTCCATCCTTCCCCCCTTAAAAAGATTATGTCCTCAGAATCTGATTTAACTAAACAAGTGAGGATATTTGTCAAGCATATTTGATTCTAACTTCTAGGTAGACTCTTCTACTCAGGGATTTATTTATCGCATACTCGCTATAGATATAAATTCATTGCTGAGGACTCACTCTCAACGATTTAGGTTTTGGATCGATCATTCTACGCAGAAATTTTTTGGATAAGAGCACATTGGCCCCTAATCAATAATTTGGTCTGAATCAGATACATATCACTTTAATATTGATACGCATGACACATTATATAAATATACTGTGACTACAGCGGCTACAACAACTCAGGGGCAACTTTACCTATATTTATTAGTACCTCGAATGGTTCAACACAACTAGGGCTCTACTTGTCCCTTCTATTCAAACTTAACCAATCTCTCTCAAGATGAAACTTTTGCCTGTACTACGATCCTAATTCTATATATTCATATTCTTTCGATGCAAATCCACTTTCTCTCTTTGCATATCCCGAGTTATTCCAACTCTTTCCCTAATACACCTACCACACTCTTAATGTACTAGATTAATCCAGGACTTAACAATATCTCTACTCTCGCTTTCTCTCAATAGAGGGAGGACTCATGCTTATGTCCACACAACACTTCGTAAAAGTAGTATTCTCTTACTAACAGGGTAACTATTATCATAGAAAACTTAATTCATGATAGGTGATTATCGCAGTTCACTTTTTAAACCCATCATATATATATTCTTCACATGTCTTATGTTGTCCGTTTCATCTTCTCACTTTGATCCTCTGTCTAAGGATGATAAGTAATATTGATTTTTAATTTAATTTCTAACATTCAAACACCCTTTGCTCATTTCCAGCAATTCAGGCTGGAAAGTAACCTCATATCTTCACTTTTTCTCATCTTCAGGTATTTAAACTTCACATTCCACTCTTTCCCATTATTTCATTAACTCTTCAGTGATCTTAATCACATTCAATCATTTTCTTCCGTGCAGGGCATCTGTTATTACACCGAATTTGCTTAGGTGATCTTTGATGAAATGATCGGAACCCCTTGTTTATCTTAGCTAGAATTTATTCTGGAAAAAAAATTTAACGTATAGTTTCTTCCCTTCTAATCTTCATAAGGAAATCCTTGAGCGTTCGACACAGACTTTCTTAATCTTTAATTAGCTGAGGATGTTATCAATTAATATAATTCGCTTATCCAAGTACTCCTTATACACCATGTTCCTTAATTCCTTATATTGCTTCTGCATCCATAAACTTACCTTACTATTGGCTTCTATACACTTTACACTTTTCTTCTTCTGAAACCACTCATTGCCATAATACAGGACAACCAACTCAATCCTAAAATCATATCAAACCCCTCTAACTCGGAGGGTGTCAGATCAACTGCAACTACGTCCAACTTCTAAACACTTAATTTCTTGTTTCTTTTGAAAGTTCTATCTCCAGCTAAGCTGGATGTTGGCTCTTGAGATGTAGTATCTTGAATAATTATTCTACGACTCCTTGCAATATTCCCACTCTTTCCATAATTGTGATACATTACTTCTGGATTTTTTGGATTACCTTCTGATGCATAATGACCCTTATGTCTATGCCTGAAACATTACACATTCTTCTTGCACGTACCATTGCGTCTCCTTTCATAGGATTTGCAATCCACTGCTCACTTAACTGACTGAGCTGGAGTGGAAACAACTAAAGTAGCACTAGACCTACCCTGAGAAAAACTATGTCTCAGGAATCTCTTACTCCTGCTTCAGTCAAACTGATTCTACAATTCTTGACTAGATTCTTCATGATCTGCCTTGTCCCTAGCACCACCAGACTTCCTTTTTCTTATCATTCTCTTCCTTAACAACCAACTTTTGGTCATCTTCCATTACTAGGGCGACTTGAACCATAGAGGAGTATGTCTTGAATTGCAACGCCACAACTCCTCTGCGAATTTCAGGCTTCAACCCTTGTTGGAACCTCCTTGCCTTCTGACTCTCCGTACTTACATACTCAGGAACTAATCGGGCCAATTCTGTAAACTTGACCTCAAATTCCAACACATTTTTTCCACCTTGTTTCAGTTCTAGAAACTCAATTTTTTCATTTGACCCCGCATAAAATCTGGGAAATACCCTTCCATCAACAACTCAGTAAACTTGGCCCATAAAAAAAGGGCCTTCTCATTCTAACGCTCTGGTTGACTCCCACCAACGTTTCACTTCATTTTCAAGAAATAACTTACATAATCAGTCTTACAGTTATCACTTACTTGCACGAGGTTGAAAACTTCCTCCATTTCTTTTAACCACGCTTCAGCAGTTACTGGATTAGGTTCACTTTTAAACTCAGAGAGATTAATATTCTGATAAGATTTGAAACAAACACTTGGGTTCACTCCTTGCTGTTGCTACCGCAACAGTAGTTGCTGTTGCTACCGCAACAATAGTTGATGTTGCTGAACCTGTTGGATTAGCTGCAACTGTTGCTGCTGCTGCTTGCGTAACAAGTCTAGAATTTCATTTATAATTGGACCCTCTATAAATCTACTACTATTTTCTTTAGACTGGGTAACTTTCTTGGGTGGCATTTTCCTGGAATATATAAATGAATTTATTCAAAACATAGCAAAATGTTTAACAAAAGATATCACCGTTTAAACGGTGCACCTGTATCAGGAAAATGCTGCCCAATAAAATACCTGTGTCTTTAATACCGGGGCCCATTTACCAAAGAAATCTAGATTAATAGCACTAGCAATCACAGTAACAATGACAGTAGCAGAATCAACAACAGTTCAGGGAACTAAAATACAAAGAAACCAAATACCATAGCATAGCTCCTCGATTCAACAACAACTGGCCAACTTTCCGCCACTACTTAATTATCACATTAACACCAATCGAATATACTATGAGACTTATCTGGCTATATTAACCACAGATTACCTAGGGCAAGCTGGTAAATCAAGTCAACTTAAGGAACACTAAATTCTTCCAGGCACCCTAGTCCAAAATTCAATCAACCATTCCTCTAGGGATGATTTCTTATCACCCTCAAATGATTTAACCATCACGGAGTTACCCCTCCCGAGGCTATAACTCCATCCTTAGATCCTGAACTCTCACGGTTACCAAACACTCTTAAATAACACTCTGATATAAAGCTTTCCTTCATCCTAACAGTTACTCTGACTTGCTTTCAATAACGAGGACCATCCAATCACAGAAATTCATTATCATAGAATATTAAAAGAAATTTCAACTCAAGGGAATCAAATAAGAAGAAACTGTGAAGAAGATGTAGGTATGACTGAGATCAACCATACAAGTACATAAGATGGCCAGTCTTAGTACCATACAATCACAACACATAATTCGGTGGCGTCCCACCAGACCCTTTTGTCACATAGACAAATGGTCAATTCATATGCATTGTTTGCCTCAATCAACCGAAAAGTCACCAAGGGAAAGGAATAATATTCAGATAAGAAATTCACAAATAGGAAAGAAAGAATTTGATTTATAAGGAGATCAACAGAACCCTAAGTAGCTTACCTCGGGTTCACAATTTCCTCACAAGAAAGATAAACAACTTATGGAATAAGAAACAATTACTCTGGAAGCAAAATATATCTCAAGGAAGGAAATGAAAGAGTTCAAAGATATCACCTCCCGTTCTAATCCACCTTCACTACCAAACTTAGTCGTCATAACAGGCTCTAACTATTATCATGCTATCTGAACTCGCCAAGGTCACACAATCAATCCAGTAAGATTCCTTGACATAGGAAAATGCGATATATGGGAATAACGTTGGTGTCCCCTCAGCTGTCACGTCAAGGGTTTGCTCAAACACTGAGCTCTTGCGATCAAACTCGTTTTCTCAAGAGAAAGACTAGGAACCTCTATCGAATATTATTAATGTCACATAAACGAAGGAAACGTACTCTAGGTTAGGGCAGTTCCAGTCAATCCCCAATAAACGTCAGGGTTACGCCTCCGAAACCCTTGACTGAACTCATAGACTCACTCCTCTGATTGAGTTGGTGACTCTCATCTATCTACGAACCTTTCTTCACTCTTTTGACTCTACCCATAACCTAAATCAAGGACTCAAACCTGTAGCTCTGGTACCAACTGTGACGGCCTCAACCCCAAGATCAAGAGTTGACGTCATCAACAACAATAATAACATTTATAATTCCATCTAAAACATAACTATGACCCCTTTACCAAGACCTTTTCCAGGTTTAAGTATGACTTAGGTTACCCGACTAACACAACCCAAATTACCTTACACAATCCTGACCACTAATTCAATGCAGCAACTCAACAGACCTCATCAGGTCTGAACACAACTAACTCAGAGGAGCCCGACACGAACGGAGCTGGAACTTTGCCCTGACTACCGCGCAAGAATCTCCTAGGCATCTGCAATACATATATAAAACATTCTGCAAGGGTGAGCAATCAATTGCTCAGCAATACCACTATATGAATAACAAGTAAAAACGATTTAATAAAACAGTGATAGGAACAGAATTCATAACTCGTTAGAAAACAAGTAAACATTCATAACTGAATATCAACACTAGCATGCTCCGAGAAATAACAATATCAGTCGTGTGCTGTGTATAAATACCAGAGTTCAATTTTAGCATGCTAATCACATTTATAAAATCGTTGTATCAACTACTCATGCTCTTATGGGAATCACAAAACCAAATCAGATACGTAACGGATATGTGAAGACAGCAGATCAGGCTATCTACACCAGGCGGCTCCAACTGCCATCTCATTCACCTGTTCCGGAACTCAGAGACTAGCTAGGTCTATGACCTGCTGGACTAATCGGTTATACAGTGTGCGCAACTGAGTTAGCCTCTTACGCCACCTCAATAGGCCCACTCTAGCCCCAATGTATCCCATATACTGATCGTTTTATCCAGTTTTCAAAATCACTTTTACCTATCTCTTTTTCAAAATCAATTATGTCACAGCACACTATTCAAATCCTCATTTCATTTAAATCACGTTTAGAGATAGGTGTTATCAGAAGTTACTTTTCCCCAAAACATAATTTAAAACAGCATTTCAAATATGGGGGATACGTAACTTAAAACGTTTCTGTTCCATTACGAAAGTAAAATATTTAGCTATTCATATGCACTGTACCATAAAAGAATGGTCAGGGTTACTTGCCTTGTAGAGCGTTACAACTATCTCTGATTGACCTTGAACCAATTCGGGACACTCGGCTTTATCGCTTTACTATTTGACTATCCTGGATCCGACTTCAACACTCAGGTTCTTCGATTAGGAACCTCGCTGCGCTTGTCGACTGATCACTAAGTTATCTCAGTTCGATATCAATTCTTGAATCCTTCGACTAGAACCTACGTAGCCGGAATATCCTACGTTAGACGTCTAGGTATGCTAGACATATCCTCAATAACACATCTACCCATTCAATATCAAATCCCGACTCGTAATTATATAGATTATAATAACACGCGCAACAATTAGGGTTCACAATCTCGGAAATAGGTTCGGTGTTTGTTTTCAAAATAATACGTATACTCGTCATTTTACGAAATTAGAGTCATTGAGTTTTAACAAAACATTCACCACAACATAAAATCACGTTCCGCACAGAATATTTGTATATACTTATTTATACTCGTTCGACGTTCCGATAATTACAGGGTATGTCCCGAATTTCTGAATTTAATTTCCAAAAATTCGGGCAGCACCTCCACTGTTTATCGGCCTACCCGTCGAACAATTCGACGTCAAATCACAACAAACAGTCCAACAATTTATTCCACCAATACAACCGAAATCCATTTCACAAATCCCAAACACCGATTTAACCAACTAACTATTATTATTACAACTTATATTTATACTCGTATTTATTTATTAATTTGTAGGACTCAGAACAACGTCATCACCGTCCACCGTCGGCTCGCCGAATCTCATCGCCGACGGCGATAAAATTCGCGGGTTTTCGATTTTATCGAACTTCCTTCACGAATTTCCTTCGATTACTATAATTTCATTCCCGTACAAAAATATTTCATTTCATGAATTGCAATCAATTAACTTCTGCAGAGAATTAATAAATTAAATTAATAAAATAAAATTCCCAGAGAACAGATAAACCAAGGCAGCAATCACAAGACACACGCGCGCGTAGGCGCAGTACCACAGCACCAGAATTACGCCGCCCCACCTCGCTGGAATCGGGAGGCGGTAGCGAACACGGCACAAAGAATATAGACACGTATACATAATATAGACACGAATCAATACAACGCACCACAACCCTTTTTCTGATTCGATATTTAGCGATTTATCGAGCCAAGCCGTACATAAAATAAATTCATAAAATTATGAAAATAGTCTTAAAATATTAAAAATATCCCGAAGTAAATAAAAACACTAAGTTTTAAAATTTTAAAACAATTTTCGAAATGCAATTTATACCCGCTTTTATCAATTAAAAGAATCAACGCGCGGGTGAAATTAATCCCGAAAATTCCCAAAATAATTTTAAAATTCCCGGAATATTCCTAACTTAAATAAATATGAATTTCATAATTTTTGAAGAATTCGGGAATTAAATACAGATTTTACAAATAAATGCAATCAGAAAATCATACAGGGTTAAATAATTAATGAAATATTGATTTCTGAATTCTATAAAATCCCAAAAATAAATATTGAGATTATAAATCATAAAAACAATTTTAGAGACCATCCACATATTTATACAAGTAAACTCGTATTAAATCCACTTTTAAAGGTGAAAACAATTCAATACAAGTCCATAATTAATTACACGAACCACCCTGAACACCGTAATCCACACATATAGATAAAAGTAAAACAACTACATAGCTGACAGAAGCTATACACATATATTATTCACTCAGTAATTTCATAATTACCCTTTAATTAAATATAAAAGAATACGAGTCGCTACAGAAAGCCCTACAGAATCGATCCAAAATCGTGTGTTTTCGTCACGTTTTTTGCTTGCCGAATTTCTTCGCTGGAACCGGCCATCGGCTCCGGATTCTGGGTTATTCTTGGCGACCCATGGTCGACCCGGTTTCGACCCGGTGTACGACCCGGGATTGATCCTAAAGCCCCAATTTGTTTTCCTGATTGATGTTTCTGAATTACTAATTAATTATATGTATTGTATTAAAATTAAAATAAGTTAAATAAATTCTAAAAATCTAATAAAAATTAGATTTAAATTCTGAAAATTATTATTAATAATTGCTGAACTATTTATTAACTTAGAAATTCGAATTTAGTTATTTAATTAATTATTTAATTATTTATCTAATTATTTATCTATTTACTTATTATTTGGTAATTAAGTAATTAATTAATAATTACGGATTAGAATTAATCGAATATTATGATTTAAAGATTCGATAATTAGTTTAATAAAACGAGTAACTCGTATCTATATGAGTAATTGAACGATAAGTTAAAATATTATTATTATTTGAGCGATAGTTAGTTATACGAAGAGTATCAGAATAATTATTCGTAACGTATAATTAAATACAGATAATCGATTAAATCATACAAGTCGTAACAATAACCGTAATAATTCAATAATTATACCAGAAATGCGAGTAACTCGTAATTATACGAGTAATTGATCGTTGAGTTGGAATATGATTCGAATAATAACTTATTTATTCGATAAATAACGTAACAGCTAGTTGTATCGATTATTTATTTATAAATAATCGATCTAATCGAATAAGTAATACTAAATTGTAAATATTTGTAATAAATTGTAATTAATCCTAATAATTAGGATTAATTATTCTAAATGCAATAATTATTAAATAATTACTTATTAATTATTATTAGTTATTTATTATTTATTAATTATTTAAAAATGATTAATTATTTCGATAATTAATTAAATAATTTTCAATAAATCATAACAAACTCATTTTAATTCCATAAATTATAGAAAAATCATTTTTTGACTTTGATTTTCTTAAATAATTATTTAAAAATTATTTTAGGATTTAAAAATTAGTAATAATTATTTATATTGAATAATAAATTGGATTATCAGTGTTTAATTGATATTAATTAGATTGTTTTTCCGATTTGGGTGAAACGAAAGTCCTTTGACTCAGAAAAATGAATTATTTTCATTAAAAAAATATTAAGACCTAATTTCTTCTAGAAATTAGTTGACTTTGTTACTTATTTGATTATCAGTCGAGTTGCGTGCCGAAATGAATCCGAAAAATTCCGAAAAATAGAAAATGAGTCAGATAATGATCAGTTGAGCGATCAGCGAGTCGATTTTGATTCTAAAAATTCTTTTTACTATAAAATGATTATGTGCTTATGTGCTTATGTGTATTATGTGGTTAATCGAGTCTTACTTGCTAATATGTAATATACGAGTCAATCATAAGCACATGGGTAGGTAATAGGAATGATGTGAAGTCGATTCAAGATGCAATTGAAGTACGAAATGACTTAACCAGTCTATTTTTCTAACAGAAGCTAAGCCAGCAAGGCAGGCTGAGTAAGTGATAAACGAAGGTGATTTAATTTAGTGAGTCGCGCAGAAGGCAAGTTTTTCCCCTATTCTATTTTCAGAATAGTGATATTTCTTCAGATTCTTATCACGCTTGTACTCTTTTGATTCTCTTGTTCATATTTCATTTTGATTCTTGATTTATCCTTTTCATTTGAATTCATTGTTCATATGCCAATTGTTACTCACAATTATTGATATATTCTGGTGATTAGAATCTATCAAAGCATACCGATTGTTCCAGGTTGCTATTCCAGGGACTGGATAATAATACTTTGGGGATTAAGTTTACTTAATCCTAAGGACCGGGACATAATCGGATCCTTGAGATGGGCCGTAGTGCCTGGGTGCCCGATTGGATCTATATAGTGAGATATAGATCTGCACTGTATCATGGCTGATCAGCAGGGTATAGATGCGAACTTGTGTCCAGTTTAGTTCATTTATATTCGCCAGTAATGGCCTTCTTTCTATTCTCGCGGGGTTATATCTTTGCAGATATACCTAGGTTATCGATTCATTTAAATGGCTTTAACACTATTTATATTTTACGGACTTGTTGAGCAATTTTTGGCTCACCCTTTTTTATGTTATTCACCTTATTATTTTCAGTTAAGAAGGAATATGAAACCCATCAGGACTCGAGTGGTAAAGAAGCGGGTCAAGCCTCGGGATCCTCTCATGCCCAAGGTGTTGATCCCAATCCAGGAAGAAAGCTTTGAGTTGCCCGAACAGGTGGTGTGTAGATAGTTAGTGTGGGTTTTTGAATAAAAGATGAACTTAGTTTAAAACTAGTTAGACAATGGTTTGTAATAAAGAGAGTTTGTAAGATTTCAAATTTGGTTTGTAATAAAAGTAGTTAGTGGTTCTTGTTTTCATACTTCAACCTAAAAAGATCCTGGTTAGTGTTAAAGGGGTTTAGATTCATTTCTTTATTATTTATTAATTAGATTGTACAAGGTTTGGTGATTATCTAGTAACCCCCAGATTTATAACCCGGGTCTGGAGGGTGTTAAAGTTCATTCCCTGTTGCAGCTCTCATAGGTACATGAGGACCTCTCTTTATGCAATTCACATAGGCCTCATCTTGAGAAAGAAGATGTAGGTGCATCTTCACCTTCCAGTGGTGATAATTGTCTTTATCTAGAAATGGAATCTTAAATCCAACATCCTTCTTGTTCATCTTGCTAGTTTGTTGTGATCTTTAAACTCTTTTTACATCAAGAGCTTGCTCTGATACCAATTGTTATTCCCTAACAATACAACAAGAATTACAGAAGGGGGTTGAATGTAATTCTGGCTTCTTTTTTAGATTTATGAAAAATGGTTCTAACTCAATTTATATCTAACTGTTTGATTTACAAAGTAGCGGAATAAAGAGTTAAGTAAATCAAACACAAAGTAATAAAAACTCAGGTATTTAAAACTTTCTGATGGATTTGAATGTATCCACCAGATATATATATATATATATATATATATATATATATATATCGAGTGAGAACCTTGTGAAGCTTGAATAGCTCACAGATGCTTACAAATATGAACAACTAAACTTACAGAGAAATGCTACAGGATACAACTTACAAATGTTTCTCTGAAAATGTGTTTGCTTAGTCTTGTTGGTTGTTCTACTTGCTATACCTGGTTTATATATCACCAAGTTTACATAGTAATAAGACAAGATAATAAAACAAAACCTATCAAGTCTAACTCCATGCTGCTTCACTACTCTATTCCAGCATATTTGAAAATCTTCATAATAGCATGGAAATGGTAATGTTTCTTTGTTCTCAAAACCCTGCAAAACAGGCTGCCACATTCATTCCTTTTACAAACACTCGACGCATGTGACTATGTTGTCACTGTCAACAGATATTTGAATTGATCATCCGTCGGGTACATGCTTGTTATCCGCCGGGTAGCCTTGTTGATCATCTGTCGGGTAGCTTTGTTGATCATCCATCGGGTAGCTATTTATCACTTGACTCCATTTTATTTAGTGCAGAATTATAAGACATTTTATATTTACATTTAATCAACTTATTCTGCACATCTACAAGCAGTCTACATGATTCATAAGCTACTACAGAATTTATACAAAGTTGTTTGCAGAAATGTGCTACAGTACTTATTGTTACATAAGCTACTCACCCGATGGATATCAATTAGTCATCTGTCGGGACTATATTGAATCATCCGTCGGGACTATAATTGATCATCCGTCGGGTGCTACAAAATTCACTAAGTTAAATCTACTAAGGTGTTTTATTTAGCTTATCATCAAGTACACAACATATTCCTAACAAATACCCAAAGCCTTGTTGATGTCATTTGCATTGAACTCCATAGTCACACCCCTGATTGTGCAGTTAACACCATGGGAACTACTTGACTGTCATGAACAATGGTGTTTATGACTACAGTGTTCTAGAAATTGTTAAGAACATCCAAGTAGAGCACTAGGTTTAAAGTTAAGGCTCCTTCAAGATAAGAATCAGAAATAAACTTGACAAAGCACTTAAAGTTATCAGGTGCTTGAGTTGGATCAACAAAAGCCAAATAGTTGGTTCCATCCTTAGGGATAACAATCCTCACATTGTTAGCAGCCATTGAAGAGTTTGGGTTTGAGTGGGTAAGTATTTTTAGAGAGAGAAAGCTTGAAATGATTGAGAATGGTGAAAAATCGCAGAAACTATGCTAATTGAGATCTCGAAAGCGTAAAGAGGGGTTATGTCGACATGTCTCGGTATTTATAGGGTAGAGATGTGACTTATTGAAAAGAGAAGAATGAACGGTTAAAAATAGCTTGTAGAGAAGTCACATGACCTATAGAAAACTCATGCCGAGATTTTACTTTCCTGACTCTTATCGAAAACTAGATAATGACTTATCGAGATGTTGTACAAATACCCAGTTTGTCCTTTTTGTACTGAATTATTCTAATTTATATTAAAGAAATCAACATAAAATTATAATTGATTTTATATCAAAAGTATTTTACTAAAATATTTAATTAAATTAAATTGTTTCAATTCTGAGGTATCGAGAAGTCTAAAATTTGAACTATAGAGAACACCATATCGATAAGTATATCGAGATCTCTACAATACCTGTCGAGAAGTCATAAAAAGACTTATCGAGAAGGTCATCGAGAAGTCATGAACAAGACTTATCGAGAAATCTATCGAGAAGATAAAAAATGACTTATCGAGAAGTCATTTTGACTTCTCGAGACCTCAGTTCTCTACATACTTTTGATCTATCTTAATTTTGTCTTATATTAATTTCACATATTAATTATGTGAACTAACATTTGGATAGTTTTTCTTAAATTAGAAAATTTCCAAGTTGAGATTTAATTTTAAAGAATAAATATATAGAGAAATTTGAAATATTTATAGATCATATTCCGGTTAATTGCTAATTAAATCAAATTCATTTTGATTTATCAGAAATCAAAAAATAATCTACTACAACTGTTAGCTGAGTTCTTGCCTTTAGGATGAAGAATTTAACATACTAATTTCACTTACAAGTCTAGTGAAAGTTGCTTCATCCAAAGGTTTAATGAAAATGTAAGCTAACTATTTTTCTGTTGGAACAAACAAAAGCTTAATAGTACCATTTGCAACATGTTCTCTAATATAATGATACCTTACATCAATGTTCTTTATTCTAGAATGATTAACTGGGTTAGCAACAATGGATATAACACTAGTATTGTCACACATGATTGAAATCTTGTGCAACATTAGGCCATAGTCCATCATTTGATTTCTAATTTAAAGAACTTGAGCACGATAACTTCCAACAACCATATATTAAGCCTCAGCTGTGGAAGTTGACTCGGATTGTTGTTTCTTACTATACCATTATACAAGTATTTGAACAAGGAATTGACAGCTTCCACTAGTACTTTTTATGTCTACCCTGCATCCAACAAAATCTGCATTTATGTATCCAACAGCTTCAAAACCTAGTTCCCTTAGGATACCATAATCCCAAGTTTGGTTTTCCCATCAAACATCTGAAAATCCTCTTGACAGCCATTAAGTGTGATTCTTTAGGATTTTCTTGACATCTAGCACACAGACATGTGGCAAACATGATGTCTGGTTTACTTGCAGTTAAGTAGAGCAAAGATCCAATCATTTCCCTATAACTTGATACGTCTACACTTTTCCCTTTCTTATCTTCATCCAACTTGGAAGCTATAGACGTAAAAGTTGATGCAGGTGAGCAGTCCACCATTCCAAATTTCTTCAAAAGATCTTTGACATACTTGGTTTGACTGATAAAGACTCCATAACTTCTTTGGCTAACTTGAAGGCCAAGAAAGTAATTTAGTTATCCCATCATGTTCATCTCATATTCACTCTACATGAGTCTTGAGAATTTTTGACACAGCTTCTCATTAGTAGAACCAAAAATGATATAATCCACATATATTTGAATGAGGATGATGGCATCACCATGTTACTTGTAGAATAGAGTCTTGTCAATTTTGCCTCTAATGAATCTATATTTGAGTAAAAATTCGGAATAGTGTGTCATACCATGTCTTGGGTGCTTGCTTTAATCTATATAGAGCCTTTAAAAGTTTGTGAACAAAATTTGGAAATTCTGGATCTTCAAATCCAGGCAGTTGTTGCACATAGACTTCTTCTTCTAATTTATCATTAAGGAATGTACTTTTCACATCCATTTGATATACCTTAAAATTAGATTGTGCAACAAATGCAAGAAAAATTCTTATTGCTTCAACCCTTGCAACTAGAGCAAAAGTTTCATTATAATCAATTCCTTCTTCTTGTGAGTAGTCTTTGGCAACCAGTCTTTCTTTGTTTCTTGTCATAATCTCATTTACATCCATTTTGTTCTTGTACACCCATTTTGTTCCAATAATGCTTTTGTTTCTTGGTGCAAGAAACAATTATCAAACTTTATTTCTTTTAAACTGATTTAACTCTTCTTGCATAGCAGTTATCCAA
This sequence comes from Apium graveolens, assembly GCF_009905375.1. Classification (NCBI taxonomy): domain Eukaryota; kingdom Viridiplantae; phylum Streptophyta; class Magnoliopsida; order Apiales; family Apiaceae; genus Apium; species Apium graveolens. Next base: position 155,232,894 of record NC_133649.1, on the reverse strand, counting down.
TCAGGGTCTGATAGAGCTTCCTCAGTTTTCATAGGCTCAATTTGAGACAAAAAAGAATGCATGCAAGCATTCATTAGTAGTGGCGCTTCTAGTCCTCACTCCAGCATTAGGATCACCAATTATAGTATCTCTTGTGTGATTCATATCCCATTTTTTGGTCTGATGATTTTGTTGACTAGAATTGTCCTCATTTTCTTTATTGTTGGTATGACTTGTAGAACTATCATCTCATTCTCCCCCCTGAGTTTGTGCCACCAAATTCATGTGTGCTTATTTATTGAGATGAATTCTCATTGTCAGAATTCACCGATTCACTTGATTCTTCCTCCATTCCGTTATTTGTGTTAACCTCGGCTTCATCTACAGAATCACTATCAATATTGAGATTTTCAAACTTTAAAGCTTTAGCTTCATTTTCATCAAGGCATTCCAAGCCTAGATACTTTTCATCATCAAATGTCACATATGTGCTCTCCATTATTTTCTTCTGCTCTAGCACATAGACTCTGTATGCAGTCCTTTCCAAAGAATATCCAAGAAAAATGGCTTCAAATACTTTGGAGTCAAATTTTCTAACATATTCAAAATTATCTTTAAGCACAAAGCACTTGCTTCCAAACATATGAAGATGCTTAGCAGTAGGACTTTCTTTTGGACAAAATTGAGTAGGGTGACTTGCCAATGTTTTTGTTTAGTAGATATCTATTTTGAGTGTAATATGTTATGTTCACAACTTCTTCCCAAAAACTGGTTGGTAGCTTGTCATATTGCATTGTTGCATTGTTCTTTCATCTTTAACTAGAGTTCTATTTTTCCTTTCAACCACACCATTTTGTTGAGGTGTTCTTGCAGCTGAGAACTCTTAAATAATCCCTTTGTCTTTGCAAAATTCACTTAGAACTGTATTTATGACTTCTGTGCCATTGTCACTTCTCAATCTTTTGACATAATTTTAATCTTCAGCCTGCTTTTCAATATTCTTTATATGTTCAATGATGATGTGTGGAGTTTCATCTTTTGAATGCATAAATTCCACCCAAGTTTATCTTGAGTAGTCATCCACCATCCCTAAAACATATTTATTTCTGGATATAGACATGACATTTACATGTCCAAACAGATCCATGTGGATAAGCTGTAGTGGAGCATAAATAGAATCACAACTTTGCTTTTGTGACTGGACCTTTTTATTTTGCCTTTTTGGTAAACTTCATAAATTTCATTTTGAGCAAATTCCAAATATGGCGTATATCTCACCAATTCTCTTTTCACTAGAGTATTAATTGCTTTGTAGTTCAAGTTAGAGAGCTTCTTGTGCCAGAGTTTTCTTTGTTCACTAGATGTCTTGATGTAGAAGCAATACATTTTATCCTTGTTTGCTTAGTTCAAATATGCAACAAACAGGCTTCTTTTCCTTATTCCTTTCAAAGCAACTTCTTTTTCAAAAATGACCTTGAAACCTTTGCCAGTAAATTGACTTACACTAAGAAGATTCACTTTAAGACCTGCAACCTAGTGTTGCATCTTCAATGACAATATTTCAAGAAATCAACTTGCATTATCCCATTGTGAATCCTTTGATGTTATCTCCAAAGATCACCAAAGGGCCAGCCATCTCCTCATACTGTGATATCAGGCCTTTATCACCTGTCATATTTCTGGAACATCCACTGTCAATGATCTATATGACTTTATTCTTCTTTCCCTACACACAATGAGTTTTAAGTGTGTTTAGCTACCCAAGCAGTGTTGGGCACTTTATTTTTTTTCACAGATTTAGCAGAAGTAGAACTTGAACATTCAAAAGGAACAACATTCTGAGTTTGATCAACATTTTCATCTCTAATCATATATCTAAAGTTAACTTCTATAAGATATTTTCTCAACTTATGATAACTGGTCATAACTTTCATGTTGCATGGAATGCAGTCAAGCTTGTCACAGAAAGAATAAGGACCATTTGTTTGTGCCTCATTGTATTTGCAGGCTCCATACTTTGGCTCACTAACATCCTTTTTACAAAGTTGAGTTAGATGATTTGTTGATCCATATTTTTGACACTGCTTTCTTGGAGCATCTGCAACATAGGCATAGTTGTTGCTTTTGTTGACACATATTTTCCCATTTTTATTCTTCTTTTTCCTTCCAGTGCTAACATTCTTGATCTCATTTGCTGGTGTTTTGACAATTGGTCTCATTGTAGGCTTCTTCTCACATTCAGTGTTTGAAGTGAATTTTGCATCCTTCTTTTCTTTGTCTTCATCTCTAAGCTCCTGCTTGATGACAAGCTCCACTTCACTGAATTTCACCTCACAAGCTTTGAACAAGGGTGCATTCATATTTTTAAGCATCACAGGAACATCTTAATTTACACTGTCCTTCCCCTTGTCAACTTCATTTTTATTGTGAGAATTACATCCTCATAGTCCAAGACAATGGATATGTTAGCACATGGTTTGTTCTTCTCATGATACTGACCAATTAATTGAGATGCATTTTTGAATGATTTGAGCTTCAAATCATTTTTCTCAATTTTTTCTCTTAACACTGTTCCTCACTTCTCCAGCATACTTAAACTTGTTCTTGAGGTACTCATTTTCTTATTTAACTGCTTCAAGACCAACAAACTGCAGTTCTAGCTCCTGTTTCTCAATCTCAATTTTTTCATTAATTTTTGACATCCTAATCACTTCCTCAGTAGTTTCCACCATGCTTGTATGAATGTGATATATTTCTACACTCATCTTCTCAATAGTTTCCTTATATTGTGCAGCATTTAAATCAATGGTAGTTAGGATAGGTACATCAGACTTAAATGTAAATGACTCTCCTTACTCCAAAGCCATGAGAACATAGTTTCCATATTCTTCACCATCATCTTCATCATATGTATCATCTAAACTTTTACCATCGGCAATATAAGCCTTTCCCTCTTACTTTCTCAGAAGTACTTCATACTTAGCTTCCAGTTCCAAATAAGCCTTGTCCTTCTTCACCTTTTTTGGCTTCCTGCATTTTGTGGCAAAGTCACCAATTTCATCACAGTTGTAACACCTAATCTTTGATATGTCCATAGTTCCTAACTTGTAGCCACTTTTGCTAGTTGCATTTAGCTAAGTTTTTCCTTTCTAGTTGTTATTGTAGGATGTTTGGCCTTTACCCTTGAAATATATAGTATTCTTGACTCTGATATTTGAAATTTTCTTGCTAGATAAGCCATAGATTGGTCCATTTCATCCAACTCATCAAGAGTATAGAACTTATCCTCTTTCAGCTCTAAAATGACTTATTTTCGAGGTTCCTTATTTTTCAGCTCAACAGCTTGAATAACTTGTGTCTGGGGTTCTATTTCATCTTCAGTCATTTTGTTATCATTTGATATCAAGGCACTTGACACATCTACAACATGCCCTTGATTAGCTTTCAATGACTTTCTCTGCATCATTTCCAGCTCATAGGTTTTGAGAATACCATACAAAACCTCCAAAAAATTTCTCCCTAAATATTTTCCTTCTCTTATTGCAGAGATATTTTGTTCCAAGTGGTGAGGAAGAGTGAGCAATAATTTGAGGTAACTTCTTCAGCTTCATAGTACTTGTCATGAAGCTGGAAATCATTTATCAGTTTATTGAATCTCTCAAAGACCTCAGTATTGCCTTCTTTTGGTTTAGCCATGAAACCCCCATATTATGAAAGTAAGATCCTTCTTTGGTTATATCTCACCTCTTCTGTTCCATCACACAAGATCTCTATCTTCTCACAAATTTTCTTAGCTGACTCATAATTGATAATATTGTTCTACATTACATTATCAAGAGACCCAATTAATATGAGTTGTAAGCCATTGTCAAGTGCAACCTTCTCTTTATCTGGTCAGTGTAGGTAGATGGATCTTTAGGACCAAAATATAAAGAAATGACTATGTCTCCATCTGTTGATTTGGGAATCCTTTCCATAGGAATAAAAGATCCATGCCTAAGAATTTCAACATACATTGGATTGGCCATCCTGATGAACAGTGTCATTTTCTTTTTCCATAAAGTGTAGTTTACCTTGTCAAAGACAGAAATCTTGATATTGGTGATCTTTTATGCACTCATACTTCAAAGATCTTTATCTGTTTACTTTCAGATTTTGCTCTGATACCACTTGTTAGGTATGAAATGCAACAAAGGGGGGTCAATGTGTTTTCTTGGTTTTTAATTAACTGTGAGAGTGTTTTGCTATTTGGAACAAAGCAGATGTATGAACTTGTAGTGATAAAATACTTAAATGTAAACACACAAACAGATTATCAAAAACTCACTTGATTTATATTAAATCAAATTTGTCTTGCTGCAAATCTGTGTTCTTAAAGATAAGAACTCGACTACAATTCTTGAGAGAGAATGCAAGATTTTTCCTAGATCTGTTTGTCACTTGACAACAAAGGACCCGTGACATGCTATATAGATCAACATGCATGGGTTTACAAAACTTGCACTAAAATGGACTAACACGGTTTCTAAAGCTATTTTGTACAATTCCATTTCCAGTGTTAGAAAATTTGTGCAGAATCTGTTAGGTCTGTGACCCTCCTTTGTTCAGTGAATCTTGGCCCTTGATCATATATTCTTCAAGCTCCATTTTTTGGCTTTCCAATTCAGTGATAGAATTATTTGTTGATTGTTAATCTTAAATCTTTAAGTTGTCTGCATTCTGAATTATGAAATAGTTTATCGAGATCTCTTTTGTTCCTGTAGAAATGTCCCATATCGATAAGTAAAATGACTTATCGATATCTTGAGTTCTCTACATGTGTTATTGACTTGTCGAGGTCTCCAGCTCTCTACAGGTAGAATGACTTGTCGATATCTCCAATTCTCTATATAAACTTTTTCCTTGTGGATATCTCTAGTTCTCTACATTAAGATTTGGCTTGTATGATATCTATAGATCTCCACATTAAGAATTGACTTGTTGATATCTTCAGTTCTCTACATGGACTTTTGACTTGTCAATATCTTAGTTCTCTACATGCAGATTGACTTGTCAATATCTCTTGGGACCTTTCTACAAGTCATTTAGACTTCTTGACATACTTCTCGATATTCCTTGATCTGTGACTTTTCGATATCTGACTTAGAACATTTTTCCTAGAACAACATTATTCAACTCCAAGCTTCTATACTTTTCTCTAAGGTATGATCGGGATTGATCTTCTTACAGAGTTTATTCCTGAGCTTGATGATTTTTAATAGAAAAATCCTCCAGTCTAATCTACTTAATATTTTAACAAACTCAAAAAAATTCAATTACAGAATACAATTAGATTATCAAACAACTTATCCTTAGAGTTGTCAAGATGATTTATTCTTGTTATGTACAAGTATGTCTTGAACAACACCTAGATTCTAGGATTGGAAAATTTATAGATTACCGGACGAACTCTCATGCACCATCTACCTCGAGACCACCAGGAAAGTTTACGAACCATATATCTGAATATTGTTGTGTTATGAAAGATTTAATTTTTGTAATATATGCATGATGCCATATTATGATGAATTACAAATTATGAAATATTATGACTTGAGATTGATAATTGATTTCGATATAGTAAAGTGATGGACTTAAGAATGTTAACGCTAGTAAGTAACATGGTATGCTATATTTTAGACTAAGAGTCGGTCGGTATAATTATTAAAAACCCAGAAGTATTTCGGAGTCGTTTGAAATTATTATTTATCTATTTTTAATAATAAAGCGAATATTTTAAAGGTTTCAATATTTCTTTACGGTTTATTAAATACCTCAAATCTTTTATCAAGCGATGTTTAAAAACATTATTTGCCCATATTAAATATTATTTAGTCGATAAATATTATTTCAAATATTCATTTAACAGGAAAAATATTCAAAGATTAATTATTTAATAATAATTTATAATTATTAAAATATTTATCAAAGATTTAATTGATTTTACATTATTTAAACATAAATCAGTTAATGAATATTATCTCAAATATTCATTTAAAGGAGAGCTATTCAAGGTTAAATATTTAATAATTATTAATAATTATTAAATAAATATTGAAGATTTTTATTAAATTAAAAATCATATATCCTACTTTAAAAAAATTTCTAACTTTTAGAAAATCATCCAAGTACTTTCAAACATTCTTAACATATTATTTCAACTTATTTTTAATAATTTGACTCTATTGTCAAAAGAAACTCCCCCCTCAATTACATATTTGTTGGGAACGGTCAACTCACATTATTTATTGTACTTCTTCAAAAATTTCGTGAAAGACATATATATATACATATATATATATGTAAGAGATGAGTTGTGCCTATCAACAAGCATCACACTTGGGGAACTCCGATTTAAATCAAGTTCCAAGTATATGATATGATTCTTAAAAGGACCGGTAGGGGTAGACTCTAGTACCGCGGGTACTGGAGAGATTACCAAAGGTACCGCAGGAGAAGGTACCATATGTATTGAGAAACCTGTGAAGTGTGTGTACACCCGAAATGGGATACATAGCCCGAATGCGACAAGGGTGATAACCGGGATACAAAGGTTTCATCGTTCTACTAGTAAAAAAGGTTACAAATATTCCGATATACGACTGATCATCGTATAGCGATGTCTTCAACGAATGTCCTCTTCTTTTACTTGGAGTTGTCAAGAATTTTTGTAGCTAAAGCCAAAGTGCTTAGTTACCATGAATATTGTATTAAATATATTAATATTAATAACTAGGTCTTAATTTAAAAAGGAAAAGGCATTTATCTCCAAGAGATTATTCTTTCTAAAAAATTACATGATCACCCGATAATATAAATTTACCTTTATACAGTCATCTTTATACTGTTATTATTAGGGCTGGGCATTATAGCTCACATTTATTTTCTTTTAAAAATGTCACAACACAATAGTTAACCAAGATGTCCATCTGAAAGCTGACTTCCAGGAAATACGTAGAAAACGGACAAGAAATTTGTAGACTATTTGCAACATTACCCTAGGTAGGGAAAATGAACTTGTTCAGCTTTCAGTTGTTCGTAACTCAATTATTATATAAGTATGACTTGTGTAAGGTACTCAAGAACAAACGTTTATTTGGTCTTCGATCTAGTCTCAAATAGAGGCTACACCTGCGGCATAACTTGAATACTTTAATCATTTTGGGGATTGTAATAACTATTATTCTGTGGATTTATCAAATTCTAGTTATGTATTAATTTCGTTTCCAAGATAATAACATGTGAATATATAAGATCATGTGGGGGTCATATTTGTGTAAGTTTATATATTATATTGTACAAGATACGTGTTGAAACATGATTTAAGACAGTGGGGGTACCTAAAACCCGGATCCCGGATTTGTGGGCGTCATAGCAAACGTAGCTCAAATAGATTTTTCACATGACAATAAATATATGCCTTGATTCTTATAAATAATGTACATAGACCAGTGTGTGGGACAAATTAATACCCAACTATAAAAAAAAGAATTACTATTCTTAATATTACAGCTAATATTTTCCCATGTAATTTTATTTCAGCCACTCCGACCACCAAATCATCATTATACATTTATCAAACACACTGTTATAATAAATTCTGATAAAACTTCAAATTTTATTAATAAGAAATCCTCTATTGTCAACTACATCAATTTTTAATTTTATTTTTTAAATACACACAAAGATAGATTAATAAATAATTTTAATGAAGAACATTGCATTTAAGATTGTGTCTAAATAATCTATATTTTTAGATTTCAGAATTATTAATTTTTAAAAATTAACAACCAATGTATTGGATGTTGAGTAACAAAATGAATTTATCAATATTCTAATGTGAAGATATTGTGATCATGAGTAGGCCTATGCAAACTGTTAACCGAAATTGAAATTTATTTCGGTTAACCAAAATTAAAATGCTGAAAAAATCCTGCCGAAAATCGAACCGAAATTAATTTAGTTTTGAAACCGAACCGAAATGACTAATGCGGTTATACCGAAAACCAAAATTTTAAAACCGAATTTTAGAACAAGTGGCCAAAAGATTGTTTAAGAAGTCAGAAGCTCTTCTCCCAAACTAAAATGATTGTATTAATATACAAAATACAAATTATATAAGTTACTAAGTGTTGGACTTGGATAGATCAACATGATAAATAGATAATTATGGTATTGGTGATTTATTTTTCCAAGTTGGCTCTGGAATTTTAAGTTTCTAATAATGTAAAAGGTATTGTGAATTGTGACAATGTTTATACTTTAAGCTTTATAATGATATACAGGTATGCCAATTACCAATGAGTCAATGAACTACAAGGAAAAAGAGAAATTATATGTACTGAAGTGATGTTTAATGTTGAGGAGCTGCTCAACACTTTGTCGCGGAGGCTAATAAGTTAAAAATGGGAACTTGAAATTGAAATTATCAGTAGAGTGGTAACTGAGTATCTTGTAATTAAACTAGTATATAAAAGTTTTATAATATAATATTAATTTGGTTATTTAATCAATTTTTCGATTAACCGCGATTAATAACCGAAATAACTGAATAATCGAAATGTTGAAAAATGGTTATCGAAAATCGAACTGAAATTATATATTTATTTAATCGGATCGAATTATTTAATTTTTCGGTTCGACTTTTCGGTTAATCGAATCGAATGTACAGTCCTAATCATGAGGGATGTATTAAATTGAAAATTGAAAATTTATAATAATTTTTTATTGACATGTGCATGTGGCTATTTTTTCGTTAAATTAGCATGTGGTTATAGGATTCTAAATTTGTTTTTGAAGAGAAATTTTCCAAAATAGCGACATTTAGTATAGCACGACCTGATTAATATATATATAGATAGATCTAGGGCCCTATATACCCGCTACCTGCGCTATTTTATAACATGTATATTTCTTTAAACATAAACCCGTACATCTTCTCCAAATGTAAATCCTGTATTATAATAACTCGAAATTTTGTAATTTTGTAAAATAATGGATGAATGTAATCCTGACGATCAAGGAAAAGCTTTTGCGCCCACACTATATAAGGGTATGTAAATTAAATTTCTGAGTTGATTTTATGAATATATGTACCAAATGAGTGTATGTAAAAGTTGTCAGTACTAAAAAAACAATATTTCAAAATGACTTTATTTTACGAACTATCGAGAAATACGAGAATTGCACTACGATCAAGGATTTAAAATCCTACGAGTAAAACCCAAGTTCAAGGATTATAAAATATAGGGATTCACAATAAAGGATTACCCCACGAATCACTTACGAGGATTGATCACAGATTCGAGGAAAAAAATAAGTAATTACATAAATGAATAATTAAACGAAACAAACCCATGCAATTCCCATGCAAAAGTATTCAAACCAAGTTAGTACAAGAGTAAACAAGTTAATGGATCAAATAGTATCCGTGTTAGGAATCATAGTTCCTTTAGTTAGGGAATAAGTACAAGATGATGATGAAATGATACATTAGCTAGCTTCTATCTTTGGAAAATCTTGCTTGTTAATTTCTACAATCAATATACAGACCCATACACCAATTAAAGTAACCAAGATCAAGAAAAGCAAGCAAGCAACTCTCTTCTCTCTCTCTTTTACTCCCATTCGGCCCAAGCAAGAAGAAAGGGGAAGAAGAAATAAAAAACTTAAGATTTGGTCATGGAAAATTCTCCAAATTCATTTCTAGCCGTCCTCTCATCTAAATTAAGGTAAAATAAATCACCCATATCATTTCATTGAGGATAGATTAGTTAAATAAATTGTTGAAGAAGATGATAAATAATGCATGAATAATAACCACTAGATTATTTTGTTGGTTTCTTAATTGTTTAAGGATTTTTAAGCTTACATAAGAACTTATCAAGCACTAACCATTCAAAGAGAATCTCTCAAGATATCAAGAAAGGTATAAAACTTTCTTCAACACTTTGTTTTAGTAAGATTTTTCAAGAGAACTATGGTTATATGATGTAGGGTGTGTTTTAGTAATTAGTTATTAATTTGAGAGATTCTGGATGAGTTCATAATTATGAATGGATTTTATGGACCAAATAAATGATTCTTGTGTTATTAAGGTTAATGAATTGTTGATGTTTGAATTTCGGGTGATTGAGAATAATTTAGTATAAATTAACTTTGGACCGTAACCACTACGTCGTTATAATGCCTGATTTTATAGAGCCAATTTTCTGCAGAATATACGAACCATGAAACTATAATTTCTTAAATATAAAGGCTTGTAAGTTTTAGAGCTTGTCATGAGGATCGTTTAGGAGCTTGATTCTCTTGTTTCCGACTTATGGTTTGAAAGTTAGGTCCGTTTTAGTGGACACAACTTATACGTTAAAAAATGATACGGATTACCAATTTTGAGAGTGTAAATTGTCAACTTAAAATCACTTAAAAATTATGAGAATTTAACAGAGACTGGGTTATGCATTTAGTAAGTTTCTGTAAAAATTTAGTTGGACATATGAATTTTTCGATTTTATAAAAATACATGAGCAAAGGATGCGCGAGTGAGAAATCTCTAGTATCACTTGAGGAGTCGACTTATAATATCATTGGGTAAAACGAGTGTTAAGGAATAATATGAGATGGAAAATGGATCAAGAAGGTTAATAACGCTTTAAGAAGTTTTAAGATTAAAATGGAACTTATTAGGAGTTTATTAAGTTACATAGTTGACGAATAGACGCTAAGTCGAGATTAGAGACTAATGGAATGTTTACGTTCTTGATTATAGATTTCCGAACAAACTCTCGTGCACCCTCTAGCTCGAGACTACCAGGAAAGTTTACAAACCCTACCTCTGATTACTGTTGTATTTTGAAAATTTAATTTCTGTATATATGCATGATGTCAGATTACATGATTTTCAAGTTACAGAATAGTATAACTTGAGATTGATAATTGATGTAGATATAGTACGTAATAGATTTATAAATGTTAACGCTAGTAAGTAGCGTGTAATGTTATATTATAGACCGAGAGCCAGTTGGTATAATTATTAAAAATCTGGAAGTATTCCAGAGTCGTTTGAAATAATTGTTTACCTATTTTAATATTAAAGCAAATATTTCAAAGGACTTGATGTTCCTTTGAGGTCTATCAAATACCTCAAAACTTTTACCAAACGATTTCCAAAACATTATTTACTTAATTTGAATTTTATTTAGTCAAGAATATTACTTCAAACATTTTTTTTAAAAGAGAATTATTCAAGGGTTAATTACTTATTAATTATTAAATATTTATCAAAGTTTTTATATGATTAAAAATCATAAATCCTATTTTTGAAATATTTTCTGAATTTCAGAAAATCATTCAAGTACTTTCAAAACCTTCAAAAAATATTATTTCAATTTATCACAAAAAGATTGACGATATTATAAAAAGAAACTCCCCCTTAAATACATATATGTTGACAAAAGTCAACCCACATTATTATAATCCTTCCTCCAACATTTCTTGGAAGTGTATATATATATATATATATATATATATATATCGGTTGATACCTATCAATAAGAACTTCGCTTGGGGAACTTGAATATAAGTTCCAATTATAAGATAGGATTTTTAAAGGACAAGGAGGGGTAGACTCCAGTACCTCTGGTTCCGGGGAGACTACTAGAAATTTTACCGCAAGAGAAGGTGTCATAAATACCGAGGTACATATGATGAAGAAGGCCCAAATGCGGCCAGGGTGATAACCACGAATGAGGGAATCGTCCTTCTACTAATAGAGAACAAAATAAAATACTGTTATACAATTGATCATCGTATAACAGGGGCTCCGTTAAATGTCATATTCTTTCAATTTGAATTGATAAGCAATACAGTAACTCAAGCCTAGGTGCTGGGTTCATTAAAAGTATTCACAGAATAATTAAGTAAATAAAAGATGTTGTTTTGAAAAGAGGCGGGTATCACCAAGAAAACTACCTTTGAATATATTTCATTATACGAGATAATATAATTTCTTTAAAAATCTTTTCATACTATTGATTATTATGACTGGGCAATATAGCTCACACTTGTTTTCTTGAAAATGTCACAACATAATAGTTAACCAAGATGCTGATCCGCAAGTTGACAGCCAGGAAGCGCGTTGGAAATACGCAACTTTTACGTAGATTGTTTGGGGTTATGCCACAGATAGAACGTATGAACAGGTTCAGTTTTCAATTGTTTATGGTTCGGCTCATATATAAGTATGACTTGTGTAAGGTATTTATGAACAAACATTTATTTGGTCGCCGGTTCAATCTCAAATAGAGGTCACATCCGCGGCATAACTTGAATACTTTTGGGATAGTAATAAATATCATTTTGTGGATTAAATCTCTAGTAATGTATTAATTTCATTTCCAAGACAATAACCCATGATTGTGTATAATAATAAGTATGGGGTCGTAGATGTGAGTTTAAATATTTTATTATGCAAGATAAGTGTTGAAACAGGATTTTAGACTGCGGGACTACCTAAATTCCTGACCCCGGATTTGGGTGCGTCACACGTATATACACTACTCACAATGATCGGTATCCTCCCTTTCTCTGAGTATGCTTGCTAGATACAAGCTTGCATATAAAATGAAACCAAAGCTAACATCACTTACAAAAAATACCAAGTCCCTTCCCATTTTTAATACTGCTGATGACCATTACCACCATCATTCGGCTAATGAAATTCGATTCAATGTTAAGACCGAGAAATTCAACCTCCTAAAAGTACTCAAAAGCAAATCAAACATAATCTCCATTTCACCCGACGTTTCTATTGCACTCAAAACATCACCTCTGACTCTCAAAATGACATAATTCTCTAATAAACTTCTGTGAGTTATCAAATTGAAGACTTGGACAATCTCGAGGTTCATAACAAGAAAAATCACCGGAAGATTTTTAAAGATAAAGGGGATAATCAAACCTTCAATCTTTGAGTGGCTTTCACTGTATAAATTGTACACCAAAAGTCTACAATGTAGCCGAGAGATGGAATCCTGGATAAAGCAGCCAAAAGAAGAGATATAATATCTTATGGACCAAAAGTAGTTGAGTCATATGGCGACGTCTTTCCAGTTTTTGTAATGCCGATTTTGTACCATCAAGTTATCATCTCTTGAATCTTACCGAAAATGTAAAATATAACTTTGTGTTAAGCTTTATAAGTGCACAAATCATTTCTTTAGTTGTTAAGTTTTTCAAGAAAGTTTGTATAATCTTGTATACACGGCTTAGACTAACTCTCTCAGAAAATAAAAGTTGAGTTTGTATTTTACAAATCTAGGTTGTATTAACATTCTTATATTTATATAATTATTAAGTTTTGAGTATTTGGTCATGTTTGTTCAATATTTATTTTGTATCATTAACATATATGTTCTGGAATAAAAACTAGGGTTGTGATTATAATTAATGCTAGGGTTATTAAGCCTCAAACTTTAATGGTTGTTCTCGTGGTGGGGACTAGTTGTCCTCGCAAGATGCCTACGTATCTCTGTGCTGTATAAAATGAAGCCAAAAATGTAGTTCTAGGTTGAGGGGTAGAGCCCTTCATAAAGATATTGAGTCTAGGGTTAGACTAGGGTAGGGAGACTTGGCAGAAAAGTCTCCTATTTAGATGGTAAGCAGGAGTCTCCTAGATGGTGGATTCTGGATCCTTCCTAGAAGGAATTAATTTCCATATTGGATATGATGTTGGTGTCATCATGGACCTCATTCACAGGCCATCTTGGCGGGCCTATCACGTAACTGATTTCGGGCTATGGACTTCACGATCAACTTTGGGTCATGGCCATTATAGTCTGCTTGAACTATCAAAACTCATATTGGGTCGTAACCATGATGACCTACGTTGGGCCATGGGGTCCAGGTTTGACCAGTCAACATTATGACATAATTAATTCAGCATTAATTGTGTCTTTACGAATTATTATTCATCCATATCATTTTCCCCCAACTTTCGACAAAACTTCTTGAGTTTTCGTGGAAGTTATAATGGTCTAATCGTGACTCAGAGGTAGTTTCATCCCTTCTTGGGCTTAGTCATATTATGAAGTGTGGAGCGACCTAAACATTCATAGTGACTTATTTATTCTTAGGTGATATTTCACTTTTTAGGCCTTTAAGAGTCTAATTGAATAGCATTTAATGCTAATTTTCCCTGATCGGGGCTATATGTCTGGTATTGATCATCTTTTAATCTTCACCAAGGTTGATTATAAGGAGAAAACCACTAATAGGCCCTAATCGAGGATAATCGGCCTTAATCACGACTAATTCCAAGATAAAAACTGCTAACTAGGCTTAACATAGCCTAATTTTAAGCTGAAGTATGCTAGTTGGCCATAAATGCGGCTAATTAGCCCTAATCGGGGCTAATTATTGAGCGTAAGTTGATAATTATCCTTATTAAAAGCTAATTATAAGCTATATTATGCTAATTTGCCTTAATAGAGACTAATTGGCCCTAATCGTGGCTAATTTTTGTCTAATTTTCACTAATCGACCCTAATTAATGCTAGTGAGTCAACCTGAAAATTTTGATTTTTGGCGAAAATCATCAAAAAAATTTGTTCGGGTTCGCCTTGGTGGACCAAAATTTTCGTTTGTCAATTAGAATCCACGAGCATTCTTTTCAGCTGATTTGATACCCTTCGAGCTAAGAGAGTTCAATGTGATTTTAGGGATGGATTGGTGATATTTTGACATGCATTTCCGTTATGTTTTTTAATAAATCCACTGCTATATTTAAGTAAAATGTCACCCAAGAAAGCTACCCGGTCTAAAGGAAATAGTAGTAGTGTTGTTAAGGGTCCAGCTATAAACGAAATTCTAGATTTGTTGCGCAAGCAGCAACAACAACAGCAGCAGTTCATCCAACAGATTCAGCAGCAGGAACATCAGCGAAGAGAGCCGAACCAAACTATTAGTTTTAAGTCCTTTCAGTCTGTTAAGCCCCCAGAGTTTAAGGGACATAGTGGTCCGTGCAAAAAGGATGTCCAATGTTTCAAATATGGTCATAAGGGTCATTATGCGTTGGGATGCAAGCCAGAAAATCCAGTAATTACCTGTTATAACTGTGGAAAGGTTGGGCATGTTGCGAGGAACTGTGGAACATCTACTCATGGTACTTCATCCCAAGGACCAGCATCCAGCACAGCCAGGGCCAAAACCTTCAAAATGACCAAGAGATTTAACGCTTAGGACTCGGACATAGTCGCATGTACACTTTCTCTCAATTCCATACCTGTTAAAGATTTATTAGATTCAGGAGCGTCTAAGTCCTTTATATCAAAGGAATGTGTGAATAAAATGGATTTGATGTTGGAAGACTTAGCCGAGCCCTTGACCTTAGAAATGGCCAATCATGATAGAGGTTCAGTGAGTCAATTATGTCTTAAGTGTCAATTAGAATCCACGAGCATTCTTTTCAGCTGATCTGATACCCTTCGAGCTAGGAGAGTTCAATGTGAATCTAGGGATGAACTGGTTATCCCAACATAAGGAAAATAATAACTATAAGAAAAAGAAGGTTGTGATGTTTACAGAGGTTAACATCAGGGTAAATTATCAAGGACAAAGGCAGGAAATGAAATTTCTCTCGATATTGAAGGCAAAGAAACTGTTAAGACAAGGATGTGAGACTTACCTATCCCACATAGTAGACATTGAGAAAGAGGTACTTAACCCGGACGAGATTCCAATAGACGGGGAATTTTTGGACGTCTTTTCAGACGAATTACCAAGATTACCCCAGATCATGAGATAGAATTTCTCATCGATATAGTACCCGGAGCCGAACCAGTGTCAAAGGCTCCATAATGTATGGCCCAGTGGGAATGAAAGAATTAGTTAGATAACTTCAGGTAGTAATGGATATGGGGGTGATTAGACCAGATATATCCTCGTCGGATGCACCAGTATTGTTTTTAAGGAGAAGGATGGGAGTATGAGATTATGTATCGGTATCGGGAGTTAAATGAGTTGACCATTAAGAATAAATATCCTCTAATTAGGATTGGTGATTTATTTGACTAGCTTAAGGGAGCGTATTGCTTCTCAAAGATTGACTTAAGATCGGGCTACCATCAGTTGAAGATTAAGCCTGAAGACATACTAAAGAATGCATTCAGAACCAGATACGGACATTACAAGTTTCTAGTGATGCTATTTAGATTAACAAATGCATCAGTCGTCTTATAGGCTTAATGAACAGAGTGTATAAGGAGTACTTGGATAAGTTGTAATTGTATTTATTGATAACATCCTCATCCATTCAAGGACTAAGGAAGACCAGGTCGAACACCTAGAGCTTTCCCTATGAAGGTTGGGAAAGTAGCAACTGTATTATAATTTTTCAAAGTATGGATTCTGGTTAGAATTAATTAAGGGCTATGATGGTTCTATTACTTACCACCCCAGCAAAGTCAATATAGTGGCAGATGCCTTGAGCAGAAAAGAAAGATTGAATGTAGCTAAGATCGCTGAAGAATTAACAAGGGAGACGGAGAAGTTAGAAATTGAAGTTCGAGTGCCAGGAGGTAATAAGGAGCAATTGTATGAGATCACTATTTAGGCAGAATTGATGGAAGGAATCAAGAAGTGCCAAGAAGAGGTCATGAATCAAGGATTGGACAGTGTCACTGGAGAAGAATATTTTTTACTCGAAGGTATAGCAAAGGTATGTTTAGGTTTCCTCAAGAATATGGATTCCCAATGTGACTGAACTGAACAATAAAATTTTGTGAGAAGCCCATAACTCCAATGAAGCACTAAGATGTATCAGTATTTAAAGGCAGATTTTTTGGTGACCGGGATTGAAAAAGGAAATAGCCGATTGGGTGAGTAAATGTCACACCTGCGCGATTAAAAATTTCTTTAAAAATTATGAAAATTTTATTTTACTAGTTTTGAATTATTCCGGAAATTTTAAATATATTTTGGTAATTTTCTGGATTATATTTAGCCGCGCCATTATCCGTTAAATTGCAAAATGCGGGTATAAGTTTCAGTTTATAGATGTTTTAAAAATTTCGAGAATTATGTTTTTATTAGTTTCGGGATATTTAGAAAATTTTAAGATTATTTTGATATTATTTCGATTAAAAATGATTCGCAGCTATGTACCGTTAATTAGATTAAAGCGATATGGAGATAGGCTTGCAGTCAGAATATTAATACGTGTCCATTTTTTTGTATACGTGTCATACTATGGATGTTTCAAATAATAAAATAAAATAAAAACAGACACACGCGCACATGTAACACTTATCCTCCTCCCCTGTCACTCCCCTCTCGTCTACATGTCTCTCTCTTTTTAATCTCTCTCGATCTTGCCTCTCTCTCTGCAGTCCATCTCTCTCTCAATCTTTTTCCTCTGTCTCCTTCGCTCTATTTCCCCGCCTCTCTCCTCCCTGCATCTTCCTATTTCTCGGTAATTAGCTGTCGGTTCTCTATTTATTTTCCTCTCGGCCGGCTTCTTTTCCGGCGAAGGGTGGCGCGTGTGAGGAGGGTTCACATTTGGGTTTGTGACTGGAGGTTTCTGTATTATGGGATGACTCCGTTAATTGATTTGGAATTTGTTCGAATGGTTAGTTGAATAATTCAAAACTGTTATTTTGGCATTTATTCGAATTATTAATTAATTGAAAAATTTGAATGAATTTATGTGATTACTCGAATTTTAATTTTAATTATTCAAAATTAAATTTTATTTATCGGTGAAACTCGTGATTGGAAACCCGATACGGGTACCTCCGGGTTTTATCACCGTCAGCGATGAATTTCGATGAGCTGACGGTGGACCATGATGAATTTTTCTGAGTCCTAAATTTATAAATATATTAGTTAGTCCGTAAAAATTTATTTTGAAATGAAAAATAATTAATTATTTTTTAAAAGTTGTATCGTTAGTTGGATTGTGAATTGTGATTGTTAGGTTGTGAATTGTGATTTGGTTGGGATTTTCACGTCGGTTATGTTTCGACGGGTAGGCCGAGAAACAGAGGAGACGCTGCCCGATTTTCGAGAAAATTAATTTCGGAAATACGGGAACGCATCCTGTAATTATCGGGAATATCAATCGGATATATTGTTAGGCACAAAACACGTGCTAATAATTCATGCAAGTATACGCGTTCGTAAGTAATATAGAATGATTTCTAGTCCGTTCCCACAGAGACTCAGACTAATAATATTTAATTAACACTCACTCACCAATGTATGATTACTTCTCACTGTCAAGACAATAACACTTAAGGTTGATTAACTAATTATTAACTACAATTAACTACCAGAATAAAACACTTGAATTATTACTTGAATTAATAATATTAAACACACATGAGATCATAACTTCATTACTACTTCATTCTATAGTCACTGTTATTACCCTTAGCATGTAATGGTGATGATATTAATCGAACAACACAAAACTGATAAAAGCCCACTTTCGTTGTACTAGTACCATTTTACCAAACATCCACAATTAGGATAGAAGTTGCATAGGCATCAATTATGTTAAGACCCTATATGTCTACAGAATTTGACAACATAACGATTTAAGCATAAATTATTCATTATGATTTCACAGGGCAAGTAAAACGGTTAGAGTTACCCACCAATCATGCATACAATACATGAACCTATGCTAGCATGGCAAGTTCTAAATATTAAGATTCACTGTCGCTTCACAAGAGATTAACAGGCTATCTTATATGTTCGCGACGCACATAAGACGAATAAGCACAACCTATACTAGATATCATACAATCATCACACACCAAGGTATTAAACAATTAACTAACAAAATCCATAGTAAATCCGCTACGACCCCATGATCACGATTAGCCCATGATAGAACTCGTCGTCACCATAGGTTAATATGAAAACATGATAATAACACGACAATATAAACTAACTATTTATTAAAACCAGAGTACGTCACAATAGTTAATAGGTTCAAAGTAAAGAAAACTAGCATCCACTGTTACAACGAATAAAAGAATCATAAATTAACGTATGCTTCATTTTCTTCGTTGCGGTATGCTAAAATGGTCTTCTTTTCTTCTCTCCTTGCTCCTTGCTTGATGAATACTTCGTGTTGTGAAACGTCTCTGAAGATTACTTATATAGAAGTCCACAAGAATCAGCTGTCTCAGAAGTCCAGTAGAACACGACTTATAAAAATCAGAATTAAAATTCCCGACTCCGGGCAGCCGCCCCAGCTTCCCAGGAGGGCGCCCCAGATCCCAGGCGGCCGCCCCAGATCCCAGGCGGGCGCCTGGCAGGCTTTTGGAAAAAATGTTTTTCTGCTCCAGAGTTTGCTGAATTCTTCACACATTCCCCCGAGACTGATCCCAAGTACTTCCCTAGGCTTATTTTGATGAAATCTCCCTGAATACGCAAGTTACACCCTGAATTACAAAAACACTCGAAAACGCATCAAATACACCAAATACTTGATTCCAAAACATCAATTCAAGCCATTATAAGACATTCTAAGTGGTATAAAATGCCACTTATCACACCCCCAAACCTAAATCGATGCTTGTCCTCAAGCGTCACAAACTCAAAAAAAAATTAAAAAAAATGCATGAATGCATATTACATGAAATGCAGCGATCCCCCTTGCGATGACTGAACCAACCGACACATGACATCTCAACAAATGCAATTAGGCGACTAAAGGTCAATCCAATCACGCAAGCTAACATACAACTAGAGACGTGGTGTGTGCGGATGCTTAACAGATATGCTTCGAAACTAGATCAATTATCATAACTCAATTATTCTCAAGGCAATCACATGATTATACGAAGAATAAATTTTAGACACAAAATGACTTATAACAATTCAAGATCACTGGAGCTTATTACAGAATCATGCTTTTATTCAACACAATAAACACATGCTTATTTGATCGTGCAATGAGTGAAGTCCACAAAAGACTTATACAATGGCATCCATTTAGCGAGCGTTAGGTTAGCGGATCCCAGACTATAAAAGCCTTAGGTCACTAGGCACAAAGTCCCCTAAGAACTTAATAACTCGAATACCAAAGAGCTCACTCGTGATCAACTAGCCATGACTAGCAATGAATTCCAATTTTCACTCCATTTTTTATCTTTTCATGCCTTTTATCATTAAGAGCTTATCATAAATTCTAAACATAATCAATAGATTAACCTCAAAAACCATCAAACCATGACAACAATCTAGTCCTTAAGCATACTCTAAGACTTAGTGAAATTACAAGTGTTTCTAGCATGCATGTCAACCTACAAGATTCAACATTACTCTAATGCTATCACTACACTCGCACCAATATCACAAATCAATCGGTAAAGTAACACAAAAGGGTTCATGGTATATGCATGATATAAATGACATGATAAATAAATCTATAAAATAATAAAAAAAAAAACTATATGGCAAATGCAACTATATGAACTAAACTATCATGAATATGCAACTACATGACACACACACAAATTCGTTCCTTAACTACCACCCCCAAACTTAAAATCTTCACTGTCCCCAGTGAAGGTAGCAGAAAGGAACACAGGGTATACCTACTCAGAGAAGTCATCATCATCACCCTCAGAGGGTGGAATGTCAGCAGGTGGATAAGCAGAGTCCTCACCAAAAATGGGCCACTGGATGTCAGCTCCAAGGCCTCTGAAAGCAGTCCCAAGTGCTAGGGTGAGCTCCTGAGCAAACCTATTATGTGACTCGTACATCGCATCCATCCTCCTCGATAGACTCCTATACTGGGCATCAGCCATCCCTGAACCAACACTTCCCTGGGCTCTAGAAGAGCCTGCCTCGTCATGAGCCTGACTGGGCCTAGCCATCGTAGCACCAGCTGCTGGACGTCCTCCTGGAAGATGATATCCCAAACCATTCTCCTCGGGCTCTCCACCCGTCCATTCCTGCATTGCATTCAGCGTCAATGAATCAATAGGAGCGGCCGACATCTGTAGCTGCTCATAAGAAGACCAGTGGACTCCAACTGCCCTGCACAGCTTCGTGACAGTAGAAGCATAAGGGATATTGCTTTGCGTCCTCCCCCTCAAAAACTTCAAAGTCCCTTGGTAGATGAACTCACCAAGGTCCACATAATACTCCTCATTCAAGATCCCCCATAACAACCTAGCTCTCTCAACTATAACCTCATATGCATGTGAAGATGGCAAAATATTAGCACAAATAAAGGCATTCCATGCACGGACATACCTGTTCATTGCAACAGCCGGAAAAGAACGATACTCATTAGATCCCGTCTTAAACTTCCACACCGTGCCCGGCTGACAGAGAGAAGTAACAATCAAATCCAAATCAAAATCCTCGAGGGTCTTCTCATTCCAATTCTCCTCCTCGGGCTTCCTTTATCACTGCTTAATAACACGGCGAATCGCCTCGGACTGGTAATCAACCGTAAGCCCCCTCACAACAGTATACCCATTCTTGCCAGCCTTTGCGTTCGCATAAAACTCGCAAACCACACTCATAGGAACCGCCTCCAGCGCCTCACAAAAAGAAATCCACCCTTTCTCTATAATCATAGGAAATAACTCACCATCCCTCCCCAATGGCAAAAATCCCCTCTCCTTCAGAATCATCTTAGTCAGAAGCCTAGTATACTCCTCCTCAGCAGCCCTATCCACCAATCGGGGCCTCGCAACAGTACCCCTTAAAGAATCAGCAGTAGGAATGGTGCTACTGCTATCGACAGTTCGAGATCTCTTTGGGGCCATTGAATCTGAGAATAAGTGTTTGAGAGTTGTGTTTTGTGTGTAAGAAAGAGTTTGTAAGTTGAAAGTATGTGGGAGATGTATACGGGAGGATGTGTGTATATATAGGGTAGGATGTAGGCTTAGAATTAGAACAGGAGTGGGGTTGTGGCTTGTTTGTGGGGGAAAATTCGTGGGTAATGGGGTTATGGTCGTGGGTTTATGTTTTTGTGTGTTTTTCTGTTTTTTTATAAGGCCTAAAAAAATTTCTAGCAGAATGGCTCCAGGCGGGCGCCCAGGCTTGCCAGGAAGGCGCCCCTGATTCCAGGCGGCCGCCCGGGCTTGCCAGGCGGGCGCCCAGGAGGTCTCTGGAAAAAAAAATTATGTCCATTTTTTTCTGATTCTTTTGGGTTTTTGGATAAAGTACCAACTTCTAAGGGTTCCTATAGTCTCAAATCTTGGGTTGCCTCCCAAGAAGCGCTTCTTTTACGTCATTAGCTTGACGTAGAATAGCTCGATCAAGTTGACAATAAAACGGCACTAACCACTTTCCGGTTTGCCATGTCCCCATAATAATGCTTCAATTTCTGACCATTAACCTTGAATGTTTGGCCCGGATCATTCTCAAAAATCTCCACCGCTCCATGTGGAAACACAGCTTTGACGATAAATGGTCCAAACCACCTTGATTTTAACTTTCCAGGAAAAAGTCGGAGACGAGAGTTGAATAAAAGAACTTGTTGCCCCGGCACAAATGACTTAGGAGATAACTTCCTGTCGTGCCACCTTTTCACTTTTTCCTTGTACATTTTGTTGTTCTCGTACGCTTGCAATCGAAATTCATCAAGTTCATTTAACTGAAGCATTCGCTTCTTCCCAGCTGCATCAAGATCAAGGTTTAACTTTTTTAAGGCCCAATACGCCTGATGCTCAAGCTCCGCAGGTAAATGACATCCCTTACCATAGACAAGTTGAAACGGGGACATCCCAAGTGGAGTCTTGTATGTTGTTCTATAAGCCCAAACAGCTTCATCGAGCTTCAAAGACCAATCTTTCCTTAACGGACAAACAACTTTCTCTAGAATCCGCTTAATCTCTCTATTAGACACTTCAGCTTGACCATTAGTTTGCGGATGATAGGCAGTAGCAATACGATGATTCACATTGTAGCACTGCATCATAGAAGTGAACTTACGGTTACAGAAATGCAACCCCTCATCACTTATGATCACTCGTGGCGTTCCAAACCTTGTGAATATCTGCTTATAAAGAAAATTCAACACTACCTTTGCATCATTCGTCGGAAGAGCCTTGACTTCTACCCATTTCGAGACATAATCGACTGCCAGCAAGATGTACTGATTATTGCAGGACGAGATAAATATCCCATGAAATTAATTCCCCAAACATCAAAGACCTCAACTTCAAGCATCACATTTAAAGGCATCTCATCCTTTCTAGTAAGATTCCCAACTCTTTGGCAACGATCACACCTTAAAATGAACTGATGTGCATCCTTAAACAACGTAGGCCAGAAAAAACCTGCTTGCAGAATACGAGCTGCTATTTTTTCACCACCATAAAATGTCCATCATAAACTGTGGAATGGCAGTCTCGTAATATCCCCTCCGTTTCACAGAATGGGATACATCTCCTGATGATCTGGTTAGCTCCTTTTCTAAACAAATATGGTCCATCCCATATGTACCACTTCACCTCATGCAGAAACTTCTTCTTTTAAGCTATATTCATATTATGAGGCATTATATTGCTGACAAGATAGTTTACAATGTCTGTGAACCATGGTTCTTCCTCCTGAACTGCGTACAACTGCTCATCCAAAAAAGATTCGTTGATCAATGTCTTATCATGTGAAGTAAAATCAGGATTCTTCAATCTAGAGAGATGGTTAGCTACTTGATTCTCAGTACCTTTTCGATCCTTGATCTCTAACTCGAATTCCTATAGCAAGAGCACCCAACGAATAAGTCTAGGCTTCGAATCTTTCTTTGAGACCAGATAGCGAATGGCAGCGTGATCAGTGAATATTGTCACCTTTGTCCCAAGTAGATAAGATCAAAAATTTTCGAAACCAAAAACTATAGCCAAGAGCTCCTTCTCAGTAGTGGTTAGTTCAATTGAGATCCATTAAGCGTCTTACTAGCATAGTAGACCACATGAAAGATATTATTCTTGCGCTGCCCAAGAACTGCTCTCACTGCATAATCACTTGCATCGCACATCATCTCAAAAGGTTATGTCCAATCAGGTGCCGTTATAACTGGTGCAGTTATTAAACTTTTCTTGAGAGTCTCGAATGCTGCCAAACATTCATCATCAAATTTGAAATGCACATCTTTCTCGAGCAAGTTGCACAACGGCTTAGATATCTTAGAGAAGTCCTTGATGAAACGCCGATAAAAATCCGCATGACCAAGGAAACTATGGATTCCTTTCACAGAAATAGGTGGCGGAAGATTTTCAATGACCCCCACATTGGCCTTATCAACCTCAAGGCCCTTGCTAGAGACTTTATGCCCAAGAATGATGCATTGCCGCACCATGAAGTGACATTTTTCCCAATTGAGCACCAAATTAGTTTCCACACACCTTTTGAGCACCGAATGAAGATTATTCAAGCATTCATCAAATGAATGTCCAAAGACGGAGAAGTCGTCCATGAACACTTCGACATTATTTCCAATCATATCAGAGAATATAGCCATCATGCATCTATGAAAAGTGGCAGGTGCACCACATAAGCCAAACGAAACTCTGGGAAAAGCAAATGTGCCAAATGGACAAGTGAAAAAAGTCTTTTCTTGATCTTCTGGTGCAATGCAAATCTTATTGTAACCTGAATAGCCATCCAGAAAACAATAATACTCATGACCAGCCAACCTGTCAAGCATATGATCAATAAATGAAAGAGGGAAGTGATCCTTCCTTGTGGCTTTGTTCAGCTTTCTGTAATCCATGCATACCCTCCATCATGTGACTGTTCGAGTGGGGATGAGCTAGTTCTTCTCATTTGTTACCACAATAATACCTCCTTTCTTCGGTACACATTGCACGGGGCTCACCCAAGAACTGTCAGAAATAGGATATATAATTCCTGCATCCAGCCACTTTAGAATTTCTTTCTTCACCACTTCTTTCATGATAGGATTAAGTCTTCGATATTGCTCAACAGTCGGCTTACTACCTTCTTCTAACAGAATTTTATGCATACAGTACGAAGGGTTGATCCCTTTTATATCTGTTATAGTCCATTCGATGGCCGATTTGAATTCTCTCAAGATCCTCAAGAGCTTGTCCTCCTCACTACCTGAAAGGTCAGATGCAATAATAACAGGAAAAGTAGATGCATCACCTAAAAAAGCATACCTCAAGTGTTCAGGCAAAAGTTTAAGCTTCAAAGTAGGTGCTTCCTCAATAGATGGTTTGAGCTTTCCCTCAGCATTTTTGAGATCAGTATTACCAAGAGATTCAAATGGCATGTCTAGCTTTAGCTTCCAAGGAGAAGCATTTAGATATTGTAATTGCTCATTGCCTTCCTCATCTTCACTATCAAATTCCCCCACTAAGGCTTTCTCTAAGGCATCAAACATTAGCACATGATCAAGTTCTGAAGTTACTGCAAAATCAATCAAATCCACCTTTAAGCACTCCTCGTCTTCTGCAGGAAATTTCATCGCCTTGAATACATTGAATGTCACATCCTGATCCTGCACCCTCATAGTAAGTTCACCTTTTTGCACATCTATCAAGGTACATCCTGTAGCCAAGAAAGGTCTTCCCAAGATTATGGGAATCTTCTTATCTTCCTCGAAATCCAGAATGACAAAGTCTGCAGGGAAGAAGAGCTTATCCACCTTTACTAACACATCTTCCACGATGCCTCGTGGGTATGTAATAGAACGATCAGCCAATTGTAGAGACATGTAGGTGGGCTTTGGATCAGGCAAATTCAGCTTTTTAAAGATAGAAAACGGCATCAGATTGAAGCTTGCTCCCAAATCGCAAAGGCACTTGTCAAAAGATAACTTGCCAATGGTGCAAGAAATGGTGAAGCTACCTGGATCTTTAAGCTTTGGAGGTAATTTTTGTTGCAACACAGCACTGCACACTTCCGTAAGAGCAACGGTATCAAGGTTATCCAGTTTCATCTTCCTTAAAAGAAATTCTTCATGAATTTCGCATAACAAGGCATTTGCTCCAGAGCCTCAGTGAAAGGTATGTTGATGTGAAATTTCTTGAACACCTCCAGAAACTTACCAAATTGCTTATCCAGCTTTTGTTTTTGCAATCTCTTAGGAAAGGTGGTGGAGGATAGAGCTGTTTCTCCCCTGTATTACCCTAAGGCAGAGTGTGTTCAACAGTAGTCTTCCTTTGTTCCGCCTCTTTTTCCTTTTGTTTCTCTTCTTCATCTACAACTTCAGCTTTTTCATCTTTTACTTTTTCAGCATCAGCAACTTTTCCAGACCTTAAGGTAATCGCTTTGACTTGCTCTTTAGCTTCCTTCCTGCCTGGCACTTTAGTATCACTGGGAAGTGTGCCAGGTTGATGATTGAGCATGGCATTGGCTATTTGACCGATTTGATTTTCCAAGGTCTTGATAGAAACAGCCTGACTTTTGCACAATAACTTTAGCTCCTCGAAATCAGCACTAGAAGGTGGAACATCACCTCCTTGTTGAGGATATGATTGTCGTTGAGCATATTGCTGAGGTTGCGTGAATCTGGGTGGATTAAACTGTTTACTTACACCTTGCTGATATGGTTGCTGAACAGTATTCTGAATATTGCTCTAGCTAAAATTGGGATGATTTCTGTTATTAGGATGATAAGTAGCTGGCACAGGTTGATGCGATCGCTGATAATTGTTCACATACTGAACATATTCATTAACGAGAGAACACTGATCCGTAGCATGAGAGCCTGCACAAAGCTCACAAACCAGAGCTATCTGATTGACTCCATAGTTGGCTAAAGAATCGATGCAGCGCTTGGAGCTGCGCTACAATAGATATGGCTGCATCAACTTTCAAAATACATGCTACCTTCCCAAGCATCATCCTTTGAGTTGGGTTTTGATGCTCGTTTGTAGCCATAGTTTCAATAAGATTATAGGCTTCAGTATAGCTTTTGAGCATGAGCCAAGATTGGGCCCCCAAACCATTGTAGAACCCAGTGATCACCATCCAGTCAGGCATACCATGATGTGGACACTTTCTCAACATCTCCTTATAGCGCTCCCATGCTTCGCACATAGATTCTGTTGGTTGCTGCGCAAACTGAGTAAGAGCACTCCTTATAGCTGTAGTCTTGGCCATTGGATAAAACTTCACCAGAATCTTTTGCGCAAGATCTTGCCAAGTAGTGATGGACCCAGCTGGTTCAGAATGTAACCAATCCTTAGCTTTATCCCTCAGAGAGAATGGGAAAAGCCTCAACTTGATAGCCTCATCTGTAACACCATTATATTTGAAAGTACTACAGATCTCGACAAAATTCCTGATATGCATGTTGGGGTCTTCAGTCGCAGCACCTCCGAAAGAAACAGAATTCTGCACCATCTGAATAGTGCCCGGCTTGATTTCAAAAGTATTAGCCTGAATAGCCGGATGAAGGATGCTTGACTGAATGTCATCAATTTTAGGCTGAGAAAAGTCTATAAGAGTTTGTAAGTCATATGTCATAGCCTATTTGTATATTCGAGGATTCAACTCAACTCAAATAAGAATGTAATAAGTAAATAGTGGATCGACCGTCAGAGAGATCTCGCAAAGTAATATCTGTCAAAGGATTCAGAAACAAGGTTCATCTACAGACTTAAGGAGTTAATTCACTGGAAGAAGTTCAAGAAGTTGATCATGCCTCAGTGATATAAATCAAGATCGTGGATTTAATCAAGTGACAGAGATCTCGTCAGAGTATCATTAATTACAAGGATTTAATCTGAAGAAAATCAAAGCGTTAAAGTCAAGACATGAAGAAACGTCACGGAAGTTAGTCACTCATGAACCAGACAGTACATCGAGTGTCAACGTTGAAGTGGCGGAATTGATTCATAATTCTCAGTGATTTTCAGAAGATATTCAGAAGAATGGATGCTGCTCAGGGTTAGTATTAATTCTCTATTAAGCTTAAAGGATTGTCATTCCAATTCAATTAATTCGGCTGTTGATAAATAGAAGCAGAAGTCATTCAACTCAATCATCCAACAGACTGAAAATACAAGAACAAAGAAAAGAAAGCAGCCACCTTGAAACATTTTATTTTCTTCTCTGCTTACATCAAGATCAAAATTCTAGTTTGTTAATGTTAAATCCAAACCACTAGAATTATTTATCTTGTTCTTGTGTAACAATCTAGCGGATCAAAATCCCTAGAACTTAATCTCAAATCGCGTTTATCATTTGATTCTAATTATTGCAAAAATAGAAAAAGTTCATGTCGAATTTATTCTAGATTTGTGATAATTGATTTGAGATTAATACCTTGTAATCGATACAGTTGTTGTAACACCTTTCAAGTTTAATAATATTTTTATTTAACTTGAATTTTGTTTCACATTTTTTATTCCGCATTTATTCGATTATTTGGTACTGTTTGTATTCAACCCCCCCTTCTACAAACAAATTGGGACCTAACAATTGGTATCAGAGCCTTCTGATTAACGAACAAATCAAGATCCTAGACTTTTGTGATTTTTCAACTCCTTGAATTTTTATTTATTCAAAAATTCATAATGACTTCACATAAAGTTGGAACCGTTAAAATTCCACAATTTGATAAAGAGAATTATATCATGTGGAAGAAGAAGATGCTATTATTTTTACAAGTTGCAAATCCCAAATATTCAAACTTGTTAAAGAAGGGTATAAAAACTCCGATGGTTATTGAACCGGAGGTAAAAATAGATGGTGTGGTGACTACTGAAGCTAGAACCTATCCAAAAGAGCCTGAAGATTTTACTCCTGCTGAGAAGGAAGAAGCCTCCTTGGATGCCAGCCTTCAATTAATATTAATTGATTCCCTTGATCCCTTGATGAACAGACATGTGATGAACTGTAAAAATTCTAAACACATGTGGAAAACTATTGAGGTGATTAATGAAGGCACAGAGGAAGTTAGGGAGAACAAGTTGGAAATCCTAACCTCTGAATATGAACATTTCAAATCAAATCCAGGAGAAGGAATTACTGAAGTGTTTGAGAGGTACAATGCGTTGATCAACAACCTGAACATCAATGGAAAGTATTATTTAATCAGGGAGGTCAACAAAAAGTTCCTTTTAACACTGCCAGCTCATCTTGAACATAGAATCACTGCCATTAGAGAAGCTAGAGATCTGAGTGAGATTTCTTTGGACAGGCTCTATGGAGTGTTAAAAACCTATGAGTTGGAGCAGATTCAACAGAAGGAAGTCTACGGGAAGGATAGAATGGTCAGCACATCTACTGCACTTGTAGCTGAAGGTCAACAACAACAACAATCTCAACAGTTAGAAAGAATGGTACAGTTTTCCAAGGGTGAGGAAAATGAGTTAGTAGCAGAATATGATCCTCCTACTACAAATCAATCAAGTGATGATTTTTATTCCTTGGAAGAGCTGGAGCAATTGGAAGATGAATCAATGGCCCAAATTGTCAAGAGATTCTCCCATGTCAGATTCAGGAGGAATCCCAAGCTTAAGTACAAGTCCAACTACAACAAATTCCAGAAAGGTGGATCTTCATCCTCTAACACCAGCAGCGGTGGGTACAAAACAGGGATGGTTGATCGAAGCACCATTAGATGCTATAACTGCAATGAGTTGGGACACTTTGCCACAGAATGTAGGAAGCCAAAGCAAGTAAGAAAGAACTCTGAAAGGGCTTATCTGGCAAAGGGAAGAAGCTGGGATGATACTGACAGTGAAGATGAAGATGAAGGAAATCTTGCTCTTATGGCTATTGATGGAAAAGCTTCATCGTCAAGAATAGAGGTAAAACTTTCTGATGCTGAAATGGTTTATCATCTAAGAGGTAACTTAGATTGTGCACGTCGTGATAATGAACTGTTAAGTTTACAAATCACAGACCTTGAGAAAGAGGTCAATGAATTAAGACTTGTGCACATTAATCAAGACAAATTAAAAGAACAGGTATCTTTTCTAGAGAATAGAGTTGACTGTTATAGAAAACTCGAAACTATTCTCAAAGACAAGATCACCGGTCTTGAGACTAAGGTTAGAGCCTACTTCAATTCTTGTTCGAAGGCTAAAGAGTTCTACAGTAAGCAAGCTGTTAATCAAACATCTGGAATAGGTTATGATTACAATGCTGCTATTGGAGAATTAGGCATAAACTCCCCTCCTCATGTCTGTGCTAAAGGGAGGGAAGTACCACATGTGCTTAAGGGTGTTGATGAACCCCTCTATAAAGCATCAATTGCTGAACCATTTGATGCGACCTCTTCTGTTATTCATGAAGAAATACGTGCTGAAGATCATGCTAATGAGAAGATTGTTTCCAAGTCAAGTGAGTCGAAAGTTCCAGTCAAAGTTGTGAAAGCAACTGAGACTAACTCAGACACACATGAGTTGGATAACAATAATGCCATGTCTACCATGCATAAATTACCTGCTGTTAATCACTCTCATAAAGCATGTAGTGTTGCTAATTGTATGTCTTGTGCTTTTAATATGATGTATGCTTATTTTAATGGTAAGCATGTGTCTAATGATAAGAGTACTACTCGTCAGCATGTGAATAACAAAAAGCATGATAGGTCTAAGACTGCTAGTCCTTCTAAGGCTAGAAAGGAGACATTTGTGCCTAAGCTTAAACAGAAATTTGTTAAGACTGTTTACAAGGTCAAATGTTCAGTCATTGAGGATGTTGAGATCGTTAAAATTAAAAATGTTGTTTTGCCTGACAAAGGACAATTCTACAAGTATGCCGGGCCCAACCAAGTTTGGGTTCCGAAGAAGGTCTAATCCATTTGAAGTGCAGGGCAGTATACAGGTGTAACCGGTAGTGTGGATTCTTGACAGTGGATCATCAAGACATATGACCGGAGATAGAGCCCTGCTATCAAATGAGGATTGAGAAAGCTGGCCCCCTGGTTACCTTTGGAGATAACAGCAAAGGTTTATCTGAGGGATATGGCTGTTTGCAAGCTGGGAATGTTATCATTGTAATTTTGTATATTGTGCTAGGTTATTATCAGGAAGCAGTATCTAACATATAGCACCAGTGACGAGACTTGAGAATATTACGACATATCAGTCACCTGCTGCACATTACACTTGGAATTGTACTCTAGTAAGATGTGTACAAGTGTACTCCTGGTTGGTAAGTCAAAAGAGGAAGTCAATGCACCACAGTTCATGGACTTTGCAGCTGCAGATCTATTGGACTATGCAATTTCTTCTTCACAATCTCACTTCAGGTTGGTATGAACTAGTATACTGCTCAAGCAATCGTCAAGGACATGGTATGGCACTCTAACAGAAGTTATAATTTTATATGAATAAGTAGAGTCGTCATATTAATAACTATCTTATCACTAAGCACAATCATATTGTTTTATATGTGCAGTGGTATATTGATTAATGCAACATAACAATTAGTATCTAAAGTACTTGACAAGTATCGGTCAATGATATGTTGTTAACATTATGTTGCAGATATTTGTAAGCTTTTGACATGAATGGGAATTACTTAGACTTTACCCTAAGTGATCAATGTTTTATCAAAAACTCATTCATATTGAAAAATAAAAATTAAACTTCTTTCTACATTAGTGATTTCTTATTTCATGTAAAATCTTTTGAAATCACTATTGTAAATCATTTTCTCTCTATTACCATATATTCTGTGTTACAGGTTCAGTCTCCAATGACTTTCTTTCATTAACAGTCATGAGGTTGAAAACCCACAACGTCTATCCCAGACTGTAAAGACAAACACAAAAACAGAACCAACCAACACTCTTTTACCACTAAAAGTAGTATGAATGAGCGTGAGGGAGATAGTGCCTAGTGCACCACATAAGGAAGGTTCTGTAGTCAACCCAGTAGCTCTGTCTCCTACATAGATGAGTAGTATTTAAACCGAGACAACTGCTAGCCCCTATACATCTTCTCAAAAAGATGTAATGGCTGAAAAGGCACAAAAACAGTTACTAGATTCATTCTCTCAATAGGGTGAGTCTATTGAATTTTGCCTGTCGGCCAAGGTATCCGATGTAGTGTCACCACTTCAAACATAAACAATTCTTGATGCACAAGGAGAGGTTACACACACAAAGGATGAGTTGACAGAAACAAGAGTTTCGACCATTTTAAGGTCAGATTCGATTGTTCAAGGTTCGTTAGTGGACCAATTGCCTTTACAGGTGTTAGGAGAGGATACTGATCCAAAAGCCATATGTCAGTGGTCAGTGTCTATCTCCCCAGGCTTAAATCCCCTGGATGCATCTGCGGATAGTGGATCTGACATAGGTGCAGATCGGCAACTTGTTGACAATGATTCAGATATTACCTGATAAGTCACAAGGAAGTGTCTTCACAGACATTAGAAGGGAACTTTGATCTTTATGCTAAAATCGTTGGATCATTGTTTACCTTCCCAGAATTCAAATCTGGAACCCTAAAAGGGAAACTAGCAACTTGTAGATTATGACTCAGATTTATCTGACGAGTTTTACAAGGATGGGGATTTGTGAACTCCCATTGCACCACCTGTGACCTCCTTTAAGGATGGCTAAGGTGATTTTCCTTGCAGGTACAGCTGGATTATGGAGCTATGAGAGAAGAGTGATACACTTGTGAGAATGAATGTAAACACGAGTGGAGAGAAGAGTGAAATATATGTGAGGTACACTAAACAGAATCACACACTCACAGTGAGGAAGAAAGAGAAACTACTTGTTATTTCTTTTCCAACCAAGTGAAATATGAGAACTCCTTCAGACGACGGCATACATTCCTTCTTTAAGGGGGAGATAAAAGCTTAAGTAATAGTTTGGAGGATTCCTCAACTAAGGGGGAGAAATAGCAGGGAGGAAGAAAAAGATCCTAAAAATGTACACTACACCACACCATTGTTGTTTCTAACTACGGATCCTATTGTACGGGAGAGGTGGTAAACACAAGGTGATTTCCTAGTAAGGGAAGAAGCAGTTAGGGGAGTACCATTGGTTTTTATCTGCGGATCCTATTGTACGGGAGAGGTGGTAAAACGAAGGTGATCTTCTTTAATCAGTTGATTCTCATAGGGGGAGAAGCAAGAGATATGGGCTTCTCAACAGGAAATGTGGTTGTACAAATGAAGATGGAACTACTTGAAGATATGTTCAGTCTAGAGGAACATCTACTTGGAATCTGGAAAATGTTAAATCTCATCCAGAACTTTTCTGCTATTTACTTTGCATGTATGTTTATATCTTTTTCTTATTTGTTAGTTGAGTTATCCTCTAGGTATTTGTGTGTTATTGTCTAACAAACAAATAGGGGGAGATTATAAGTCATATGTCATAGCCTATTTGTATATTCGAGGATTCAACTCAACTCAAATAAGAATGTAATAAGTAAATAGTGGATCGACCGTCAGAGAGATCTCGCAAAGTAATATCTGTCAAAGGATTCAGAAACAAGGTTCATCTACAGACTTGAGGAGTTAATTCACTGGAAGAAGTTCAAGAAGTTGATCATGCCTCAGTGATATAAATCAAGATCGTGGATTTAATCAAGTGACAGAGATCTCGTCAGAGTATCATTAATTACAAGGATTTAATCTGAAGAAAATCAAAGCGTCAAAGTCAAGATATGAAGAAACGTCACGGAAGTTAGTCACTCATGAACCAGACAGTACATCGAGTGTCAACGTTGAAGTGGCGGAATTGATTCATAATTCTCAGTGATTTTCAGAAGATATTCAGAAGAATGGATGCTGCTCAGGGTTAGTATTAATTCTCTATTAATTAATTAAGTCATATAATTTAATTAAGTAAATAAATTATATCTGCAAAGATTAATTTATTGATTAATTAAATTAATTGATTAATTAATTCAGAATTAATTTTAGGAATTTTCAGAAGTTTAATTGGATTAAATTCAATCTTAAATCAGCAAGACAATTGAAAATGAACTAGCATGACAATCTGGATTGTCATACCGATTGTCATGCCAAGTCATTTCAATTGTCATACCGAAAGTTACACTAGGAAGGAGATTGTCATGTCAGTTCAAAAGATTGTCCTACCGATAGTCATGCTGGTTCAAACGATTGTCTTGCTAGCTCAAAAGGATAGTCTCACCGATTGTCATACAAGCTTAAAGGATTGTCATTCCAATTCAATTAATTCGGCTGTTGATAAATAGAAGCAGAAGTCATTCAACTCAATCATCCAACAGACTGAAAATACAAGAACAAAGAAAAGAAAGCAGCCGCCTTGAAACATTTTATTTTCTTCTCTGCTTACATCAAGATCAAAATTCTAGTTTGTTAATGTTAAATCCAAACCACTAGAATTATTTATCTTGTTCTTGTGTAACAATCTAGCGGATCAAAATCCCTAGAACTTAATCTCAAATCGCGTTTAGCATTTGATTCTAATTATTGCAAAAATAGAAAAAGTTCATGTCGAATTTATTCTAGATTTGTGATAATTGATTTGAGATTAATACCTTGTAATCGATACAGTTGTTGTAACACCTTTCAAGTTTAATAATATTTTTATTTAACTTGAATTTTGTTTCACATTTTTTATTCCGCATTTATTCGATTATTTGGTACTGTTTGTATTCAACCCCCCCTTCTACAAACAAATTGGGACCTAACAGAGTTGGATCTCCTGCTGGAACTATACGATCACCCATGATTATAGGTTCTTTCTGCTCACTCTCTTTATCTGAATCTTTAAAATATATCTTCTCCGGAATATCAAGAACTGAGTCTGTCTCCTCAGCCGTATCTAAAGTCCTCTTGCGAGTGCGAGAACGTGTTTGCATAAACGCTCGCTAGAGTACCTTAAACACAACCAGAAATAATAATTAACAAGTCTTAATCAATGAGTCCTAATGACCACTGATGGCAAGTACATAAACTAAACAAATTAACACCGAGTCCCCGGCGGTGGCGCCAAAAACTTGTTAGGCACAAAACACGTGCTAATAATTCACGCAAGTATACGCATTCGCAAGTAATATAGAATGATTTCTAGTTCGTTTCCACAGAGACTCAGACTAATTATATTTAATTAACACCCACTCACCAATGTATAATTACTTCTCAATGTCAAGACAATAACACATAAGGTTGATTAACTAATTATTAACTACAATTAACTACGAGAATAAAATACTTGAATTATTACTTGAATTAACAATATTAAACACACATGAGATCATAACTTCATTACTACTTCATTCTATAGTCATTGTTATTACCCTTAGCATGTAATGGTGATAATATTAATCGAACAACACAAAACTGATAAAAGCCAACTTTCGTTGTACTAGTACCATTCTGCCAAACATCCACAATTAAGATAGGAGTTGCATAGGCATCAATTATGTTGAGACCCTATATGTCTACATAATTTGACAACATAAGATTTAAGCGCAAATTATTCATTATGATTACACAGGGCAAGTAAAACGGTTAGAGTTACCCACTAATCATGCATACAATACATGAACTAATGCTAGCATGGCAAGTTCTAAATCTCAAGATTCACTGTCGCTTCACAAGAGATTAGCAGGCTATCTTATATGTTCGCGAGGCACATAAGACGAATAAGCACAACCTATGCTAGATATCATACAATCATCACACACCAAGGTATTAAACAATTAACTAACAAAATCCATAGTAAATCTGCTACAACCCCATGATCACGATTAGCCCATGATAGAACTCATCGTCACCATGGGTTCATATGAAAACATGATAATAACACGACAATATAAACTAACTAACTATTTATTAAAACCAGAGTATGTCACAAGAGTAAATAGGTTCAAAGTAAAGAAAACTAGCATCCACTGTTACAACGAATAAAAGAATCACAAATTAACGTATATATCAATTCAAGCCATTATAAGGCATTCTAAGTGGTATAAAATGCCACTTATCATATATATAATTGAATATATATAAATAGTTTACGGAAACTACTTTCATATCGTGGTGAAGTATTTGGCAGAATAATCCAATGAACCTGCTTTGCTGAAACGCGATTATATGTATATTCTGAAAAAAAAATACCAAACCGAGTTTTGAGTACGTGGACCTTAGTTGCTATGTGTATAATAGTAATACATATACTTATGAGTCGGAAATTGTAATCGTTTGGGTAGAAGTGATAGCGAGGATATATCAAGCGTAATTGGTTGTCTAACATAGGGTAGTTCTATTCTGTAGATTCTAGTTGGAATACCCGAGAGTTGACGTCAGACTAAAGATAGCCTAGTGATCAGTAAACAAGCTCAGCAAGGTTCCAATCAAAGGGCCTAAGTGTTGAAGTCAGATCCAGGGTAGTCTAAGCATTATGCGATAAAGCCTGAGAATCCAAGTCAGTACAAGGTCAATCAGTAATAGTTGTAAAGCTCTGCAAGGCAAGTACCCCTGACCATACTCTTATGGTTCAGTATATAAGAATAAATTGTTGTTTTATTTTTAAATAGGAATAGAAACGTTTTAAGTTAGGTATCCCCGGTAGCTATAAATTATTTGTTTAAAATCTGTTTTGGGGAAAAGTAACTTCGAAAAGGTACCTATCCCCGAATAAAAATGATGTTGTGAACAAATTTTATGTGTGCTGTTAAATGAACTATTTTAAACTGAGATAGGTATAAGTGATTTGAAAACTGGATAAAAACAATCAGATATTGGATACATAGGGCCCAAAGAGGCCTATTGAGGTTGCGTAAGCGGTTAACTCGGTTGCGTGCACTACTTAACCGATTAGTCCAGCAGGTTAGAGACCTAGCTAGTCTCTGAGTTCCGGAATAGGTTTATGGGATAGCACATGGAGCCTTCTGGTGTTGATATCCTGATCAGTTGTCATTACATATCCACTACGTATCTGATTTGGTTTTGTGGTTCCCGTAACGGAACAAGTGATTTATATAGTTGAGTTATAAATGAAAATAGCATGCTAAAATTGGACTCTGGTATTTATACACAGCACACGACTGATGTTATTATTTTACAGAGCATGCTAGTTGTTGATATCCAGTTTATACCTGTTTTACTTGTGAACGAGTTATAACTTCTGTTCCCATAATTATTTTATCATAAATTATTTTTCTTATAATTCATGTAGTGGTACTGCTGAGCAATTGATTGTTCACCCTTGCAGAATGTTTTGTATATATATTGCAGATTCCTAGGAGACTCTTCCGCCGTAGTCAGGGCAGAGTTCCAGATCCTTCCGTACCAGGCTCCTCTGAGGTAGTTGTGTCAGACTAAATATGGTTTGTTGAGTTGCTGTGTTAAGTTAGTTGTGTCATACTTGTTAAATAAGTTTGGTTGTAATAATTATGTAATCTAAATCATACTTAAGACTGGAAAGATTTTGGGAAGAAGGGGTTGAGGCTGTGACACTAGGGGTGCTTCATTCCCCCTAGCTCGGCTGGAGGGTGTGATTGTGGCCTCCTTGGCTGATTTTTCAAAAAATCCTTGTACTTTTTGTTGGCTGGTCATCTCCTACTCCGCCGGGAGGCTCTTTTAGAGCCTACTCGACCAAAGGTACATAACCTCAAAGATTTGGATTGGTTGCGATGCTCTTATGTAGATGAAAAGCCTTCAAACATAATCCTACTCTTCCGAGTTCACTCTTCCAGGAGTGTATAAGTAACTACCACAGCTGAAAAGCATTCAAATGTTATCCTACTCTTTCAAGTTCACTCTTCCAAGAGTGTACGTGGTGACTATCATGGCTGAAAAACCTTCAAATATAATCCTACTTTTCTGAGTCCACTCTTTCGAGAGCGCTCGGGGTGACTACCAGGGCTAAAAAGCCTTCAAATGTAATCCTACTCTTTCGATTCCACTCTTTCGAGAGCGCTCGGGGTGACTACCACGGCTGAAAAGCCTTTAAATATAATCCCACTCTTTCGAGAGCGCTCGGGGTGACTACTACGGTTGAAAAGCCTTCAAATGTAATCATACTCTTCCGAGTCCACTCTTCCGACAGCACTTGGGGTGACTACCACAGCTGAAAAGCCTTCATATGTAATCTCACTCTTCCGAGAGCGCTCGGGGTGACTACCACAGCTGGCCTTCAAATGTTTAAAGTTAGTTTTCTTGAAAATTCATTTCTAAGTTTCCTAATTAATTTTCTTGATTACGGAGATTAGCGTTAATCTAATTAGAGACTAATATTTGATCTTCACTTTAACTAAGCGTACTTAGGACTGTCTCCGTGAATTCAGTGATTGCTCCCTTGGATTTTTCCCTATCGAAGCTTTTATTCGTTAGTTAGATGTTTTTTCTATTCGGGTAGTTTTAGTCATCTGTAGGCATTTAACCCGTAAATAACCTACAAATACGAACCAGCCTGAGTGGTGACCTGTTTTAGCAGGTGCCCTTTTTCTTATATAAGGAGGGGAGAAGCATTCATTTTCATTCACTTCTCATTTCCCAACTTCTCAAATTCTCTCTAGCTCTACCTTCTTCAAGTTTTTTAAGATTTACTTAATCTCTTCTCGAAGATGTCTGAAGGACACAGTGGCCCTTCCCATGATGGGAATGGCGAGAATGATTGTAATAACCCCAAAATTTTCAACTTTTTTTGTAACCCTTGTGAATAGTGTTTTAGCTGAATGAAGAAACTTTTCATGCCACACTATGTAGGGGTTCTGTTATGGATATTCTGGGATATTATTAGTACTCTATGAAGTATATAAGTGTATGTAAAGATCGTCAGAATCCAATTCCGAACACTTTGGTTTTTCCCGGAAATCCACAAGATACGGAGAGAATTGAGTATAAGGTAACAGGATAAAAAGGATTTAAATTAAAGGATTATAATAGAGGATCATAAAAAGGAATATAATGTATTGAGAAAGGTTAAGGGAACCTAAGTAATAAGATCCCGGGTATGATCCTTCAAACGATAAACGAGAACGAAAGTTAAGCGAACCGTATAACAGATCAGCGGTCATTAGGCAAACGATTAGGAAGTTAATCAAAGGGATTAGTGGGAATGATGTCATCCAACCAATAGAAAGAGGACAAGGAAGGGAGGATGACATCATGAGGATGACATAAGCATGACATGGGAAGGAAGGAGGTGTGGTAGCTTTGTAACCACACAATTTCAAGGGCAAGAAGGTAATTGACTAAATCAAATACAAAACAAGTCAACCAAGCCAAGTAAAAATCATTTCCATCAAAAATCAAAAGCAACCAAGGCATTAGTTCTTCATTTGCTCTCGGCTTTTAGCATTTTTAAAGGCAAGATTTTTCAAAATCAAAGATCCAAGCTTCCTAAATTGGTAAGATAATTCCCTAATCATCTTCATGCTTAGTTAGGACTATATCATGAGTTTAAGCCATTAATTCCTTCTCAATCTTCTTCATTTAATCAAAGAAGAAGACAATGAATAGTGTTTTCAAGTTTTTAACTTGAACTTTTTCTTGTTTTTCTTGAAGATCCAAGCATTCTTAAGACTTCTCAAAGCTTCTTAAGGCTTCCTAGCTCCACCCACCACTTCAAGGAAGGTATACCATCTCCAAACCCTAGATTCCTATATATTATAAGATGATTTTGATTAGTGGGTTGATATTGTAGTTTGTTGTTATGATTTAGAGTTTGGGATTTGGAATGGTAGTGAAATGGAATGGTAATTGTTGTGGTTTTGATTTAAAGGAACTTAAGTATGATTAAAGTTAAGTTTAGGCATAAGTATGAATGATTAAATTGAATTGGTTGGGGTTGTTATGATGTGATAAGGATGGATGTTTGTTGTGTGTTGGATTTGAGGTTGGTTTGTGGTTGGTTTTGTATGGTTTAAAATTGGGAAATCGCGTAAACATAGCCGTCGTAACGTCCGATTTTCTTTGGACTGTTTTTGTGCATAGCATTAGGACCCGAGAACCCCCTGCTAGATTATGACCACTGCCATGTTTAGATAGCTCATGTTACGAGCTTCGTTTTGATATGCAGTTCGTTCGATTCCGATGCACGGTTTAGGAGAAACGACCGTTTCAAGTAACGGCGTTTCGCGAACGAAAGTTTTTCCCTCGCCTTACTTTGAAACATAGGTTAAAGACCAAAAAGGGTTAATTAATGTATGAAACATTTATGGTAAGTGTGTTAGGCAGTTGGTAAGACACTCGTGAAGGAATCGCTTTAAAACTCGTAAAGGTTAAATTATTAAAAATGGTGGAGCCGAGGGTACCCGAGTGACTTAAGCAAATCAGTGAGCGCAAAACAAGCGTTAGAGTCTAAGTTAGTTAAAGTATAGATTTACAAGTGATTTTGGTTTAATTCCAACTTACTTGTTGTTTATAGGTTACCAGACTCGTCCCGAGCCTTTCTCACCCCCAAGTCGCTCAGGCAAGTATTCTATCCGTTATATTGTTGTTGTGATGAATATATGTATTTGCATTATCTTGCGATAGATGCATGTTGGATAATTAGCAAATGATGCGATATATTGTAGCATGTGATATGGTATATATGCATGCCTGTTTCATATTCTTGGAATATATATCTGTTGGTTCAGTTGATAATACCTATGCTAGAGGATAGCGGTAACTTGCATATACCCTTAGTATAGGGACCCAAAGGTGAAAATATTTTCTAAAACCGGGAGTCGAGGATCCCGAGTAATTTTGTATATATGGATATGGATATATATATATATGGTTATAGTTTCCAAACTATTAATCGAATAAGG
This sequence comes from Apium graveolens, assembly GCF_009905375.1. Classification (NCBI taxonomy): domain Eukaryota; kingdom Viridiplantae; phylum Streptophyta; class Magnoliopsida; order Apiales; family Apiaceae; genus Apium; species Apium graveolens. Next base: position 155,192,203 of record NC_133649.1, on the reverse strand, counting down.
TTTATTCGATAACTTTATTTTATTAATGAATATTATCTTGAATATTCATCGGAGGGCTTATGACTCCTTTATTTTATTATTGAATATTATCTTGAATATTCATCGGAGGGCTTATGACTCTTTTATATTATTTATTGAATATTATTTGAATATTCATTCGAAGGCTTATGACTCAATTTATATTATTTACTGAATATTATTTGAATATTCATTTGAGGATCTATGACTCCGATTATGTGCTGAGGTATATTCTTTAGTTTATTAAAGAATAAGGTGTCAATAATCAAACTTATTTTCGATTATTCAAATAAAGATAATACTTTCATATAAGTATATCTTGGGTTATTTAATACTCGTTTCAAGTATAAGTTTTAATACTTCTACTTCAATTATTTTTTTTTTTTATAAAGATTATTCTTTATGGGAATATTATTTAAATAATAATATTCAGTCATTTTCTAAATATTCTGGGGACTGATTTACTTCATTAAATCAGCTTTAATCCAAACACTCTTTAAAGTGTTTTCGAGTCTTCAAAATGATTTCTAAAAGTTAGAGCGGATCCCAAAACTCATTTTTATATTTTAGATCTTCCTTTTTAAGGGGATTTAAATACTCGCTCAAAACCTGGGGAATCCGGCTCTGTGGTGTATTTTATATTCGCAACGAGGTTGCAGTTTTGGTAAATGAATTGATTACTTGCCCAATGTTCGGGAAGTAAGCCCATCTAATTGAGTCGGCATAAGCGACAGGCCGGGGTACGGTCTATTATTGTGTAAGTGGCTGGGTGGCAGTCCATCAACGCGTAAGAGGCTGGGTGGCGGTCCAGCACAAGGTCCTTATGAGGCCAGGGTGATGACCGGTGGGGGATTCATCCATCTACTAGTAGAAAAGGTTACTTATTGGTATCTTTGCCTGATCAGCAAGATATCTGGTTTATGCCAAAATTCTTTTCCTTTCCAAAATATATTGGATGTTTCAAACTCTGTTCATACTTTACATAACAGAGGTTCCAGGAAATGTTTAAAGAGATATATATGTGGATATATATATATCGGGACTAAATAAAGTATCTCGTAACTTTTTCATTCAATAATATTTCAAAGATTGAATCTATTCAAGTCTTAACTTGTGGTCTCATCTATGGGATGTTTTTCTTAAAACTTATAATACTTTGAACGGGGGTAGTTCAAGTAGCTTTATAAATGATATAAGCGTGGTGAAGTATTGGTAACTTCATTCCTTGTTTTTACTTATATCTAGTAAGTAATTATCTTACGCATGATAGAGATTCTATTAAGTATCCATTTAGATACTTATATTATTGTTATCACTATATATATTATCTTGCGAGCTGTAAGGCTCACTCTTGCTTTATTTCTTCATCACACAACAACAGTTAGGAGAGATGGCCAGACTCCAGCAGACCCAGCGCAAGCGCGTGGGAAGCGTCCCGCGTCTTCCCGATGATGTTGTAGCTGCTATAGCTGCAGAGGTAGATCCATTGTAGTTCAGGCATTCTACTTTGAGAATCAAATTATGTATAATTATAACTTGTGGCAGATAATGGCAATTAACTGTAAATTATCAAGTAATCATTTTGGGTTGTAATAATTTTAAATTATGGATTCAAAGACTTGTACTTATTTCAATTTCATCTCTGAGACTATAACGGGTTGTGGTGTGTGTTAGTATGGGGTCACAGCATGAGGTTATTTATTATTAATTAAGTGAAGTGATATTGTGGAAAGAAAGACCGTGACAACCCGGATCCCCGACCCCGGATCTGGGGGTGTTACAATGATGGTGGGAACAATGGCCCTTCTCCCTCCCTGTCTGAGATGCTTGCTCGTCGAGCAAAGGCAAAATCACAACGAGGTATGCTACTTAACTATTATATGTCTTTGAAACCTTGTTCAACAGCTATTAGATCATCAAATATGTTTCATGACTTGGCCGAGGAGTTTCCATCTGTTGTTCACCTTGATGTTTTTAGCCATGTTAATGAACTCAAGAAGAAGGAGTTCAGGCACATCAAACAAACATATAGCTTCCCTCGAGGGATGAAAGTCCTTATGGCTTGTGATAACGACCAAACATGTCACCGGAGTCCTACTCGCTTATTTGTATTCAGGAGCTCTATCATTGCGAGACTAAGGTATCATGTTCATCCTTTAATTATGGATCTATTTTCAGAAATAAGAGCTCATCCTTTCCAATTTTACCCAAATGCATGGGCTTTGATTATTGTGTTTATAGTGAGATGCCATCAGTTGGGAATTCCTTTAAGCACCACCATCTTTAGGAGTATTTTTTTGCTCAAGAACTCTCCCTTGGTAAGGGATGGATGGGTTCAAATTAATCATAGACCCGGAGTAGACAACATTGTTAACTTAATTTCCCTTCCCGACTCTTATCATGGCTGGAACAAGAAATTCTTTATTCTTTAACTAGAAGACGGTGACTGGGGAGATATCTTTGTGCCTAGCTTTGGGAATATAGTTGATCATCCCAATAATATTTTGAAACTTACTGTTCTAGAGTGTTATGCCCGAGATGCTCTTATTAGTGACAAGGGTCGGACTCACCTTCGACATATTAGGACTGAGATAACGCTATTCGAAGATGGACTTAGCGGTATTTCACTTGAGGGTATTATACTTATTTATTCTTCAATATTGAACAAGTTTATTCTTATACCAATGTTTTCTCTTTTTATATCAGCTGCTGACGCCTTGGACGCAGAGGCTGCCAAGAAAGGGATCAAGCCCACATGGAGAATGATCAATCAAGCTACTAAAGAAGCAATTCGTCTTCCTCCTAAGGTTTCCGCTTTCTTGGAGGAGTCCTCTGGAGGAAATAAGAGGGTGAAGGGCTCCGATGGAAATAGCAAGACCCCTTTTGAGTGCAGTTAGAGGATATGTGTACAAGACTCTATGATCGGGAGTCCGGAGCTCGCTCCAGACTGGTCTAGGTGTGCTACCACTGCTCCTGACCTGATCGAGGTCACCACCCCTGATAAGCTTCTGGAGGCGGATATGTTGGGGGCTCATGCCTTGTATCAGGTATGCTAAATTTTTTTAGCATGTTTAAACTTTTCTAGTCTGTTTTCCGGCTCTTCTTGAGCTTACTCTGATTGGTTCAATCGGGCTTCACTAACTATTTGATACTTGCCCACTCTCTTTTAGGCCAATGCTCATTTCAATGCCTTAGCTCTTCAAGGACGCAATCTGAAGACACAGAACATTGCCTTAGAGAAAGCAAAGAATAAGTGAGAGAAAGATTCCAATAAGTGGGAGTCAAGGGCTATGATAGATGAGGACAACAAAGTTACACTCCAGAAGAAGTATGACATCCTTGCGAGGAGGAAAAAGATGGAGTGGGATATTATGGTTAATCTCTACCATCAGACAAATGTTTTCCTTTAGCTGGTGGATCAGCATGATGATGAGATGCATCCGGTGAACTGTCACTTGGTTGGAATTCGGTCGTTACTAAGGTCCATGTTGTTTATCCTGACATTTTTTAGCCAGAAGACTTACCTAGTCCTTGGGCTTTATCTAACACTACCATAGTCACTCAAGTACCTGACTCAGGGCCAATCGTGGCTCCTCATCACTCCGGCTCTAGCTCAAGCCGCTCTGACTTCAGAGGGAAGTGCCTATTCATGACAAAACAAAAGGGAAAGACCCTGCTCGAGGAAGTCCAAATGGGAAGGCTCCATCCAAAGGTCCCTTATATGGGAAGGTTCGTGATCCCAGTCAAGAAAAGAGGATTCAAATTGAGGGTTCCTCCTCTTCCTCTTCGGGGAGCTCTGATAGCAAGACCAGTGAAGATGGGGATGATAGAGAGGTTACCAAGATGGCACATAATGGGGTAAAGAATAAGAAGGCTCCTCTGAGGAGTAATCTCCAGGCCTTGCATGGCCTTGATTGCCTCTTGTGGCTTTGATTTAGGACTTATTTATTCATGGCCCTGTGAGGCCTTAAGATATTTTGCATTTGTTTTCTTATTGTTTCGGGACTGACTTGTGATCCTTCAAAATCTTTTATCTTTTATGCACTACTAGCTTGTTTATTTACTTGTCTTCTATTTTTGGTATTTGGCCTTTCATGGCTTGCACTTATCCAATGCTTATACATAAATGAATGATAGACAAGATGATAAAATAAACTTGCATAGATGGATAATATCCTAAAAAATGGCTTCAACCCTTACATTAAAAATAAATAGTTTCATTGAACTTATAACTACATGTACTATTAACTTCTAAAATTATAAGTTGCTTATCCTAGACATGATAAACCCTTAGTTTTGATACGTCCCAGGTTCGGGGGACCTCATCTCCACCCAAAGTTTCCAACTTCTATGATCATCGCCCTAGTGTCTTTTTGACCTTGTAAGGTCCTTCTCAATGCGAGGCTAACTTCCCTTTCTCTCCAACTCCCGATGCCTCAATCTTCCTCAAAACCAAGTCTCTATGTCGGAAGAACCTCTCTTTAACCCTCATGTTGTAATACAGAGAAGCTCTGTGTTAATGCTCTGCATTACGGGCGTTGGCTTCATATCAGACCTCATCAATGAGGTCGAGAGTGAGCCCCATGCCTTTTTCATTAGTTTCAGGTTCATAAACTTCAAACCTCGGTGATATGTGGGTGATCTCAAGGAGCACTACTGCCTCGGCTCCATAGGCCAACATGAATGGGGTGACTTCAGTTGTAACTTTGCAAGCAGTACAATATGCCCATAGTAGAGGTAGCAGCGCGTCCACCCAAGTGTTTCTTGAGCATTCAACCCTCTTCTTGATTCCATCAAGGATAATTTGATTAGCGTCTTTCTCTTGCTTATTTTCTTGGGGATGGGCAACTAAAGTGAATCGGAGTTCTATGTTGTTGTCATTACAATACTCCTTGAACTCTTTTTGTTAAACTATTGCCCATTATCCGTAACAAGGATGCATGGGATTCCAAATCGACATATCACATTCTCCCAGAAAAATTGAGAAATTTGCTTGGTGGTTATCTTGGCTAGTGCCTTAGCCTCAATCCACTTAGTGAAGTAGTCAGTTGCGACCATAATGAAATTCCTTTATCCCGATGCTATAGGAAAGGGATAGGGGAGCTAATGGATGTAAGAATCTCCGGGGGCTTTCGAACAACAGGAGCGTGCCTCTGGCATCTATCACACTTTTCATATAAGGCTTTATATCGGCTAACATTGTTGGCAAGTAGAACCCTAGATGGGTTATTTTATGAGCGAGGGCCCTACCCCCCAAATGTTGTCCACAAATCCCTTCATGGGCTTCCTTCAGTATCTCCTCTACCTTGTGAGGTCTTTAGCACTTCAATTATGGGATCACAAAAGACCTTCTGTATAAAAGGCCTTCGATTTCATAGTACCTCAATGCTCTCACTGATAACTTGCATGCCTCTTGGGCATCGTCCGGGAGCCAACCTGTCTCAAGGTGGTTTTTGATGGGATCAATTCAGTAGCTAGTTAGGCTAATTGTTGCTATCGAGTTTATGACATGAATTTTCAGGGTCCTCGGGACTTGGAAGTAGATACTTCTTGGATAGTTCTCGATTTCAGATGAGGCGAACTTGGAAAGGGCATTGGCCATTGTGTTCTCCTTTCTCGGAACATGTTTTATGTACCATTCATCAAATTGAGTCAGTTTTCCTTTCGTGACCCTTAGGTACTTCGACATGGCATCATCTTTGGCTTCAAACTCCTCATTGACTTGGGCAACAACGAGCCTTGATTCTCCACAAATTTTAAGACTCTTGGCTCTCACAACTCTAGCTAAGCCTAACCTGGTTATCAAAGCCTCATACTCCGCTTCGTTGTTCATAGTAGGGAAGTCCAACTTCAAAGTATATTCGATCATAAACCCTTCAGAGCTTTTCAAGACTAGGCCTGCACCAATAGATTTTATTTTGGACGCTCCGTCAAAATGGAGAACCCAATACTCCTTTAGAGTCAAGTCTTCTTTTTTATCCTTATATCCTCTTTCTTGGTTATTATCTCTTTCCCCCCGACTTCTTGGTCGTTAATGATGCATTTGACCATGAAGTATTCTAATGCCTGAGCCTTGATGGTTGTACGAGGCTTGTATTTGATATCAAATCTCCCAACTCAATTGCCCATATGATGATCCATCCACTCGCTTTAGGGTTGTGAAGGATGTTTCTCAAGGGTTGGTCCGTCAAGACTTTTACTTTGTTTTCCTGGAAGTATGGTCATAGCTTTGGAGGTTGTTATGAGGGCGATTGCAAACTTCTCAGTGGTGGAGTAGTTCAACTTGGCTTCGTGGAGCACTTTGATTACATAGTAGACAGGCTTTTGAACCTTTTGTTCGTCCTTCACCAAAACGGCACTCACAGCTTGCTCAGAGACCGTAAGGTATAGGTAAAGGATGTCCTCTGGACTTGGTTTGGCCAACAAAGGGTCTTTACTCATATGCTTCTTTAGCTGTTCAAAGGCCTCTTGGCTTTTAGCAGTCCATTCAAAATTCTTCACCTTCTTCAAAGTTTTTAAAAAGGGTAAACACTTGTCTCCTGACTTCGAGATGAACTTCCCCAAGGACGCAATTATCCCCGTTAATTTATGAACGTCTTTTATAGAGTGAGGCAGCTCCATGTCTAGGATGGCTTTTATTTTGTCGGGGTTTGCCTCTATTCCTCTCTTCGAGATCATGTGATCCAAAAAATTTCCAGACCCAACGTTAAAGACGCACTTAGCAGGGTTTAACATCATCTTGTGGTGCCTCAGCACTTCGAATGCCTTTCTGAGATGATCAATATGATCGTCCTTGGCTAGCCTTTTGACCAACATATCATCGACATAGCCGGCCTACATGGTTTTTCTGATTAGATGAGCGAATATCTTATTCACCAATCTTTGATAAAAAGCTCATGCATTCTTTAGCCCAAAAGTCATAACAAGATAGCAAAATACACCAAAGTCAGTAATGAAAGATACCTAGCGGGTGTCATCCTTGTGCATTTTAATTTGATTGTAACCACTGAAGCCATCCATGAAGTTTAGTATCTCGTTCCCAAAGTAACATCGATCAGGGTGTTAATTCTTAGTAGAGGGTAGCATTTCTTAAAGCATGCATCATTGAGGTAAGTGAAGTCGATGCATATCCTCCACTTCCCATTGGATTTCTTTATCATCACAGAGTTAGCTAACCATTCGGGGAATTGTACTTCCTCGATAAATCCAGCTTCAAGAAGAATCTCAACCTCCTGCTTAATGGCTTCCAGTCTATCTGGTGCATAGGTTCTCTTCTTATGTTGAAAGGCCTTCCGAGTTGGATCGACATTTAGCTTGTAAGTCATAAGGTTGGGGTCGATCCCACGCATGTCGGCCGATGTCCAAGCAAAGACATCATTGTTCTTTTGTAGGAACTTTGTCAATTGGTCCCTCGGGGTTTTCCCCAAGGATGCTCCAATGTAGGTGACCTTATCAAGGTCTAACGGGTCTAAGAAAATTTGGACCAAGTCCTCAGCTGGCTTCCCTTGACGCTCATCGTTCTCTCGGACATCCATGTCTTCTAGTGGGAGGACTTGCCCCCAGTTCCATCGGGCCTAAGTGCTGCTACATAGCAACTTCGGGCCATTTTTTAATCTCCTTTCTCTTCCCCGATACCATTTCTGGTTGGAAACTCGAGTACCATATGATAGGTTGAGGGCACGACCTTAAATGCGTGGATCCCTGTTCACCCAATGATTGCGTTGTAGGTAGAGACTACCTTGACAACCTAGAAGTTTAACATCTTTGTGGCCTCTCTAGGCTCTTCTCCAATAGCCACGGGGAGTCGAATTGCTCCTTCTACTTGACATTCCACTTGGTTAAACCCGTATATGGGTGCATCAGCGAGGGTCAGTTGAGAGTCAGTGTACCCCATTCTTAAAAATGTGTCATGGAACAGAATATCTACGGAAGCTCCGTTGTCAACCAGGAACCTTTTGACAGGACAATTCCCAATTATTGGAATGACAACTACAGGATCATCCTGAGGTAATTTCAAACCGTCAAGGTCAGGGTCACTGAATTCAACTAACATCTCAGTCTTGGCACGTTTAGGTGAGTCTCCAACTATACCCATCACCTCTCTAACATAAACCTTTCGAGAATTCTTTGTTGTCCCAACAGCCGTTGGCCATCCAGAGATCATGTTGATCACTGGCCCTCTGGGCTGCAGGTTTCGACCTCTGTTGTTACCCCATTGGTCATCATCTCTTTTGTGGCCTCCACCATCATCGCCCTTGACGAATGTTTCATATTTTCCTCATCAGATGAGATACTCAATCTCGTTCTTGAGCTGTTAGAAGTCATTGGTATCATGACCAACGTCCTTATGAAACCTACAAAATTGGTTCTTGTCTCTCTTCTTGGGGTCCCCTTTTGGTGGCTTCGGCCATCTAAAATCCTTATCTTTCTCAATTTCCATCAGTATTTGGCTTCTCGGCGCGTTCAACCTTACATATTTAGTGAACCTTGTGTTAGTGTTTGCGCCCTAGAGACAACATTATGATGTTTTAGTTTAAGACATTTGGATTATTAATATTTATGTTCTATCAATTATTCCTTTTATAATTTATTAATTCTTTATATACAGCGATATAAATGTTGGATTAATAAATATCCTTGGAATATGATATGCAATTTTATATCTCTAAATAGGTGACTTAGAAATGAGATTATGAGAATAGTATCAATATTCCTAAAGGTCCCTAGTCGAGTATTATTATAGGGGACAATAATAATGCATTAAGACTAGTATGTTTGTTGACTGATGATCACATCTCATTGATCATAGGTATGGTGATATTAAAGTCAAAACACAGGCACATGTATTAGATACATGGTGTTGGATTGACCCGTTATGAGATACTACATGTTTATAGTGTCATAAGTTATTCTCACAGTGATAATAATGTAATGGTCCTTAGACCTGTAGTCATTATATTTCTATACAAGGATTAATATACTTTATTCCATTGAAAATTATCCTTGACCGGGTAATGATAAAAGTGGACATTGGGTAATTATGAATCGTATGAGAAATAGGAATGATCTAGATGGGATTTAATCCTCCTATTTTAGGGGTGATATTATTAGCCTCTTTTGTGAGCTAGACTATGAAATGCGTGGTCACGCTCAAATATTGATTTGATATAATAGTCTACTCATTGATCAAGAAAACTTGGATTAGACTATGATGAGGATGCCATATTACATGCCTCTAGTTTAATCTATAATATTTGGTTAAAGGGATTATATTACATTGTATATTATCATGAAAGTTTTAATCGAATTACCAATTTAATTATTATTACTTGGGTAGCAATTATCTAGATGCCGCTCATTGTTTATAATTTTAATATGAGATATTAAAATTATTGCGAACATAATAATAACCTACAGGGTCACACACAAAGAACGCTTGAAGGAGAAATAATTTAAAACTATGAATTTAAATTAAATAAGTAATTTATTTTATTTTTGGTATTAATTAAGTATGACCCTGGTGGTAGAGAATGTAACCAACACTTAGCTTTATCCCTAAGAGAGAATGGGAAGAGTCGCAGTTTAATAGCATCTTCAGTTACACCATTGAACTTGAAAGTGTCACAGATCTCGATAAAATCCCTGATGTGCATGTTGGGTTCTTCTATAGGACAACCCCCAAACTGAACTGAGTTCTGTATCATCTGATTCGTGCTTGACTTGATCTCAAAAGTGTTAGCCGAGATGGCTGGCCTGATGATGCTTGACAGAATATCATTGATCTTAGGCTGAGAATAGTCCATCAAAGCCTTAGGAATTTCTGCTTGATCTCCCATTATAACTAAAGATGGTTCCTCGACTTTCTCTTCTTCTTCTACCTTCTCTTCGTCCTCAAAAACTTCCTTCTGAATCACTACAATTTCTTCATCGGCTTGATCCAGAGTTCTCTTACGAGCCCGCTAACGCGTACGCATACACGCTCGCTAGAGTACCTAAAATAAGGCAATGAAATAGATAAGTAACAATGTCCGAGTCAATGAACTTTAACGACCACTGATGACAAACACATAAACTATAAAATTAACACTGAGTCCCCGGCAACGGCGCCAAAAACTTGTTAATCGCTAAACATGCGCTAAAATTCACGCAAGTATACGTGCTCGCAAGTAGTATAAGATATAAATCAGATTAGTTCCCACAAAGACTGGTTTAGGTTAATGTTCAATTTATGCACCTATACAATAATGTATGGTTATTATTAAATGCTAAGACGATTAACAAATTGAGTTGCTTTCAACTAAACTTAAGCTAACAATTATAACTAAGAGAATAAGAATGGTTGAATTAATATATATAACAAACATGGGATTTTAACTTCATTAAATACTTCATTCAATAGCCTTTTCATTCTCAACCTTAGCATGTAATGGTGATGACACTAATCAGATAACACGAAACTGATAAACGCCAACTTTCGTTGCACGAATACCATACTACCAGACATCCATAAAAGAGATAGACGTTGAATAGACATTAATTATATTGAGACCCTATATGTCTATAGAATTTGACAACATAATGGTTTAACGCACAAGTTATCTATCATGATTACATAGGGCAAGTAAGATGGTTAAAATTACCTACGAATCATGTATAACAATAACACATGAACCTATGCTAGTATGGCAAGTTCTATATCCTTAAATTCACTTTCACTTTATTAAGAATTAACACACTATCTTATAAGTTCGAGATGCTCATAAGACGAATAAGCACAACCAATACTAGGTTATCATACAATCACCACACACTAAGGCATCGAAATAAATCAACTAAAGAAATCCATAAATAAATCCGTTAGAACCCCACGATAACGATTAGCCCATGATCGGACTCATCATCAATGTGGGTTCTGATGAAAGCATGGTATAATAAACATAGTCTTTATAAATGAATAATAAACAAAGTACAAAACAAGAGTATAGGTTCAAGAATAAGAAAACTAGCATCCAACGTCACAAGTTAAAACTAGATCTTCTTTGCCTTGGTTGAATTGTGCTAAAACGGTCTTCTTACGCCTTCTTCTTGTGCTCTCGTATGTCTCTCTTTAAAAAATGAGCTTATTTATGTATATATAGCAGCCACATGTAGAGTAGAAGTCTTCTGGATCAAAAGCCCAATAGAATCAGGATTTCTTTTCTCGACCTGGCGCGGCCGCACGCTTGATCAGCGTGGGCGCGCAGAGTTTCTAGACTTCGGACGCGGCCGTGCGCTATCACAGCGCGGGCGCGCTGACCTCCTGAATAAAATTCAGACTTCTTTTTTTCCTTGCTGATTGAGCCGGTTTTCCAAGAGCTTTTATTCCAACACCTCCCTAACACCAAATTAGCACCAAAATAATGCTAATTCACCTGATTACCTGGATAATGCATGAAAATGCAAAAACACATTAAAACACCAACTTGAGTACAAATACACCAATTCAAAGCTTTACGGAGCATAATAAAGTGTCATAAATGCCACTCAACATACCCCAAACTTAAATCGATGCTTGTCCTCAAGCATTAACAGACTCAAAGAACAAGAAATAAAAATGCATGAATGCAATGATCCCCATAGAATAACTAACCAATCAACAGCAACATCTCAACAAATACAGTTATTCGCATAAAGATAAATCAAACCTCACAAATCAATCTACAAACCAGAGACGTGCGTGTGTGCAACTGCTTACAGATATACTAGTGCAACTAGATCACTAATTATGACTCACTACTCATCAAAGCAGTCGCAAGGTTATAAATAGAATAAAAGCTAGACTCAAAATAACTTATGACACTTCAATTCTTATATCGGAATTTACATGGATTCACGCTTTTATTCACAATAAAGCAACTCAAATATGCTTATCTGACCGTGCAATGAGTGAGGTCCATAAAAGACTTATACAATAGTATCCATGTAGCGAGCGTTAGGTTAGCGGATCCCAGACTATAAAAGCCTTAGGTCACTAGACACAAAGTCCCCTAAGAACTTAATAACTCGAGTACTAAAGAGCTCACTCGTGATCAATTTTACATAACACTTAAATACTTTTTTTTCTTCTTTTCTTCTTTTCTTTTTTTTTCTTTTTCAAATTTCTAAACGAGTGTGTTTCACTCCATCTAGCTCAACCCTAGACTACTCATATAAATATGAACCGGCTACTAGCCATTTGACACCTAGCCACAAAACTAGCAATGAAATCCAATTTTTTTCCAATTTTTAAATATCCATGTTAATTTATTATTAAAAGAATATCCTAAATTCTAAATATAAACAAGCGATTAAACCTCGACACACAAACAAACCATGACCATGATCTAGCACTCAGGAAACCTATAGGAATTAGTGAAATACAATTGCCTCTAGCATGTAAATCAATTCGATAAGACCTAATTTCACTAAATACGACATCACTACACTAGCATCAACATCACAAATCAATCGGCAAAATCATCTAAGGGATCATGTTATTATGCAAATGCATGAAACTATATGAACAAACTATCATTAAAACTACCAAAAATAAAAAAAACTACTAAATGGCAAAATATGCAACTATATGCACTAAACTAACATGACTATGCAAACTATATGCGACTCACACAAAACATATTCCTTCAACTACTACCCCCAAACTTAAAATATTCACTGTCCTTATTGAAGGTAATTGTAAGGAATCAGGCATACCTACTCCGAATCAGGATCATCACCCTCAACGGGTGGAGTGTCAGGCATTTCTAGAGGTGGATACATGGAGTCATCACCAAATACTGGCCACTGGATGTCAACACTGGTGGCTCTGAATGCAGTCCCAAGTACCTGGGTGAGATCACGTGCAAACCGACTATGGATGTCATGCAGAGCATCCATCCTCCTCGCTAGACGCCTATACTGCATCGTACTCAAACCAGCACCAACATCAGCTCCTGCCTCCTCCTGCTCCTGCTGTGATGGACCAGCCTCTTCTCCCAACTGAGCTCTCCAAGCTGCTTTCCTTGCCTGCTGCGTCCTACCAGCAAAAGTCTGATTCGCTGGCCTACCACCTGGCAGATGATCATATGAATAACCAAGCCCCTTAGGATCGGGCTTTCCTCCATACCACTCAGTCATGTTCAACAGTGTAGAACTGTCGATAGGAGCATTGGGAAGCTGTAGCTGCTCATGTGTGGCCAATGAACACCAACTGCCACGCACAACTTCGTCACCACGGACGCATAGGGTACAAAACCCATAGTACCTCCTCTCAAGAAACTCAAAATCCCCTGGTATATAACCATCCCCAATCAATATAATCGCCCTGAAGAATACTCTACAACAGACGAGCATGCTCCACCGTAATCTCATGCACATGAGAAGATGGCATGATGTTAGCACAGATAAACGAATTCCATGCACGTGCAAACCTGTTCATGCACGACACAGGGAACATGGAGTAATAAGTTGTGCCCCTCTTGAACTTCCAGTGAGTCTCAGGCACACACAGAGTAGCAACGATCAGATCCAAGTTGAAGTCCTCTGGAGTCTTATCATTCCAAGTGTCCTGATCGGGCTTCCTTGCGGGCTGCTCAATCACCCTCCTTATTGCATCAGCACTATACTCCACAGTCATCCCTCTAACCACCGTGAAGCCATTCTTCTCCGCCTTCGCATTAGCATAGAACTCTCGCACAACACTCATGGGCACAACAGCGGGAGCCTCGCAAAAAGAAACCCAGCCCATCTCCAGAATCATCTCTAACAACTTACCATCCTTCCCTGATGGCAGAAAACCTCGCTCCTTTGCTATAGGCTTCGAGAGAAGCCTCGTGTACTCCTCTTCACCCTATGGAGTCCAAAACCTCGGCCTCACACCACCCGCAGATGAAAAATCGATGGTGATGTTGCTTACTTGAGTTCTTTGTCTCTTAGGTGCCATTGGATTTGAATAAGAGAGAATAAAAGATAAGTGTTTGAGAGAGATTTGTGTTTGAGAATTTATGAAGTGGTGGGGAAGTTTGTGTATAAGTGTGTATATATATAGGTGGTGAGAATAGAATTAGATATGGAATAGAAGTGGGAATTGATTATGGGAATCGTGGGAGTAATGGATTTGATTTGGAGAGGGAAATTTAGGATGTGGAAGAGTAAAATTCGGGTAGAAATTGATTTTGAAGTAAAAACCCCGATTTTCTCTTCACAAACTGTTGTTTTTATTTTTCTGAGTCGGGACCCCGGTGTGGCCGGACACTAGACTGGCGCCGGCGCGCTCACCTTCTGCCAAATCGACGCGACCGCGCGCAGCGCGGGCGCGCCTGGTTTCTGGAAAAATGGCGCGGCCGCGCACTAGATCAGCGCGGGCGCGCCTGGCTTCTGAAGTTGGCCCTGAATTTTTTTCTTTTTCTGATTTTTTTGTGTTTTTCTCTTTTCTTCTTGCTTCATCTACTTACCAATGTACAACAAACTTGGGTTGCCTCCCAAGAAGCGCTTGTTTTACGTCGTTAGCTCGACGTAGAATCTTGAGATCAAACAGACAATAAAACGACACTAACCACCTCGCGGTTTGCCGTGTCACCATAGTAATGCTTCAACCTCTGACCATTTACCTTAAATGCTTGGCCCGAATCATTCTAAAAAATTTCCACTGCTCCATGTGGAAATACAGTTTTGTTAATGAAGGGCCCTGACCACCTTGACTTCAACTTTCCAGGAAAAAGGACGGAGACGAGAGTTAAACAAAAGAACTTGTTGTTCCCGGGCACAAATGATTTGAGCACTAGACCCCTATCGTGCCACCTCTTGACTTTCTCATTATACATTTGTTGTTCTCATAAGCTTGAAGTCAAAACTCATTGAGTTCATTCAATTGAAGCATCCTCTTCTTTCTAGCCGCGTCCAAGTCAAGATTCAACTTCTTCAAAGCCAATATGCCTTATGCTCGAGCTCCACCGGAAAATGACACCCCTTACCATAAACCAACTAGAACGACGACATTCCCAATGGAGTCTTGTATATTGTTCTATACACCCAAACATCGTCATCAAGCTTCAAAGACTAATCCTTCCTTGAGGGACACACAACTTTCTCTAAAATGCGCTTAATCTCTCTATTAGACACCTCATCTTGACCATTTATCTGAGGATGATAAGCTGTAGTAATGCGATGATTCATATTATATCTTTGCATTATAGTAGTGAACTTGCGATTGTAAAAATGCGACCCCTCATCATTGATTATGACTCTTGGAGTTCCAAACCTTGTGAATATCTGCTTGTGAAGAAAATTAAGCACCAATTTTGCATCTTTCATTGGCAACGCGCTAACTTCAGCCCATTATAACACATAATCGACCGCCAACAAGATGTACCGATTATTACAAGATGAGACAAATGGCCCCATGAAGTCAATTCCCAAACATCGAAGACCTCAACCTCGAAAAGCACATTAAGTGGCATCTCATCCCTCTTAGACATATTACCCACACATTGACATTGATCACATTTCAAAATGAACTGATGAGCATCTTTAAACAAGGTTGGCCAAAAGAAACCTGCTTGAAGAATACGAGCTGCTGTCTTTTCTCCACCATAGTGTCCTCCATAAGCCGTTGAGTGGCAATCTCGCAAGATCCCCTTCCCCTTTTCGCTGTAAGGAATACATCTCTCGATGATTTGGTCATCTGCTTGACGAAAAAGAAATGGCTCATCCCAAATATACCACTTTACTTCATGTAGAAACTTCTTTATTTGAGCATATGATAAGTCCGGAGGCATGATACTACTCACAAGGTAGTTCACAATGTCTGCAAACCACGGTTCTTCCTCTTGCACTCCAAACAGCTGCTCATCGGGAAAAGACTCATTTATCAATGTCTTGTCCAGTGAAATAACATTAGGGTTTTCTAAACGAGATAGATGATCAACGACTTGATTTGCAGTCCCCTTTCTGTCCTTGATCTCTAATTCAAATTCTTGGAGCAACAGAACCCATCCGATCAATCTAGGCTTCAATTCCTTCTTTGAGACGAGATATCGAATTGCAGTGTGATCAGTGAAAACTGTCACTTTAGTCCCAAGTAGATAAGATCAAAATTTCTCAAAACCATAGACAATAGCTAAAAGTTATTTCTCCGTAGTAGTATAATTCAGTTGAGTACCATTCAAGGTTGTGACGACTGAGAATTTTGCGATGTAATTAAGTCAATAAAGTATGCTTTATGTGATGTGATTATAATTATGTGATTAAGTGTTGGTTTATTGTCTTTACTGTATATTAGAATCTAGGAGCGTAAATAGAAGCGTTCCAATTTAAAGAGTCGGCTTAGGAGTTAAGCTGTGTTGTCGGAACCCGTCAAATCTACCTTTTCTCCTTCATCGTGTCCACTTACCTTCCTTAGTCGATGAAACTTCAATTGTCGTTGCAGTAGTTAAGTAAAATAGGCTATCCAATAGTCAATAAGTCTATTTCATAGAACAAAGTTTGCTCGTATCACATCACATTACTACTTTACATATCGCATTTATCATATCACCATCATTCAATTCCACCAAAATTCCAGATTTATACCTTTCTCTTTAACTCTTTCAAGATTCATCTAATTCATCCCATAATTATTCATGGCTGGCTTGGTCACTAATGACTTCTTTTAACCCGATAACAGCTATCCCCTAAAACACTTAAATCTTCTCTCTAAACTTCTTTTCACCTTTATTTATATCTCAAGCGCTCACCATTTACTGTAGCTCTCGAATCCATCCTCGTAGGTACAATTGCTTTGTAAGACAAGTTCTAAACTCGGGGTATAGAACAGGATGTAAGGTAAACTAAAGAGATACGCTCACAGCCGAATGTCCAGTGAAACAAGAATAAACAGATAGAGGTTCTTGAATAGGTAATCTCGCATCAAAAGGCGGAAAATTAGCGTAGAATAGCTTGAAGAAGTGCAACCATTATAACAGAAGGTATTACCATTAATGATGATGGAGGAACAAGGTGCAAACCCAATATGAGAGAAGATGACGATCCACGAACGGATAGCTCCAAATGATCAGAGGAGATCGGGAAATCAGGATCTGCCATTCCCGTTGTGTGGAAATCACGTCGCAAGCTGAGAATCCCGAATCGTAATACGAACTGTGCCGGAAACCTACTATACCATCGCACTCAATCTCACAATGTCTTATCTTTTTATTTCCTATTCCTAATCCTAACCCTCTACCCAATCCCGATAATCTAAGCTTGTTTCAGTGACTTATAACATGTAGCTCTGATACCAACCTGTGGCGCCCTCCAAACCCGGGTCAGAAGTTTGGGGTCCATAACACATTCACAATATATAAACCTGTACATAAAATATTAATTGCAATGACCCTGTTTCACATAACCACGGATCGCAACAGGTTAAAGTATGAAAACAAGCCACAATCTTAACCTTTATTACAACGTACCAAATCCCAACTAATTTAACTTACAATTGATAATACAATCATTCTTACAATTTGACTATCTCTCTACCGCATGAATCTTCTGCTAGCTCGACTCAACTCAACTGGAACTTTAGCCCACACTTTGGACTGAGGAACTTCGTTATCATCCATAATCTTTTCAACTGTAAAATATATAAAAGAATCGCAAGGGTGAGCTAACTAGCTTAGCAAGTCATAATAGTGATAACTGAGGTTAAATAATGATCAAATGAGATGATTCAAAGGAATCAAGTTTCTTTTTAACTCATCATTAGAATTGGATATTCATTTTAAGTTTTAAAAACCAAGGTTAGGCTGCTGATCAGTCACGCACTAACCCCGAGCAAGCACACAGCACTGCTCTAATTACTGGATCCAAGGCACTCATTGGCCTAACTTGACCATTGGTATGGTCTGACCACGAATCTGGTCCACATATATAAAAACTATCCAATCCTAAAGCAGTTCAATATGATAAACAATATAATTCGATAACACAAGATCATAATCAATAATGATTAAACATTTGAATAAAACGTAAGGAAACTCATGGATATCACAAGGGAATATCAGGGTATGTACAAGAAAGGGTTTTTCGAGGTATAGTTCTTTGATGTTATAAATAATGGTTGGAGTATAAAAGTTTCTGTGTTTTCAAACAATTTTCTTCCAGTGTTTGGTGTTTGGTAGTTAAACATTTGGGGAGTAGTATCATATATGTGTGGGTTGGTGTCTGAGGATCAACAAAAGATGATTTACAAAAAGTAAGGCTTATGGCTCAAAATCAAGAACATCAGGGTACAAGGTTAAACAGTTTAAAGCACTTGTATTATAAAACAGGAGTTATGTTTGATATTAGCCACATGTTATGAAACAGTTCGAAAACATTGGTAATATATCTTGAAGAAAAGTTCAGAAATACTTGCCTTACAGGTTTTTACAACTATTACTGATCAATTCTGAGCTGACTCTGCCGCTCAGGCTTTAACGTCCAACCACTAGATTTCATTGGATTCGACTTCGACACTCAGGTTTTTCTGTTGAAACTCTACTGAGCTCGTCGACTGAGTATTAGGTCATTTCTAGTCCATCGATCACTTTCAGGTTCCCGATTATAACCTACAGGGTCGAAATACCCTACATTAGACGTCTAGGTATGCTTGACATATCCTCAATACAAATTCTTACTCAACGATATTCAAACCCGACCCGTAATTATTCATATTAGAATAACACAGAAAACAATTAGGGTTCACATTCTCGAAATCGATGTAGTGTTCATTTCCAGAAAATACGTATACTCGTCATTTTATGAAATTAGGGTTACTGTGTTTTGGTCAAAACTACAACACAACATACAATCAGGTTCTGTATAAAACATGCGTATATGTATTACTATATTCGCTCGACGTCCCGATAATCCTCGGATACGCTCCCGTATCTCGTAGATTGATTTTCCCGGAAATCGGGCAGCGTCCCCTTTGTTTATCGGACTACCCGTCGAAACATCAATCGACGTCAAACCAAAAATAACCAAATTCATAACTATAATTCCAATCACCAGTTCAATTCAACAATCAATCCAATAACAATTCGTCAACTAATTTATGTACCGACTTTAATGTAAAATCAAATTCTTGTTTCAACGATAATCTCATGAACTAATTTATTTATTTTAAAATATTAGGACTCAGAATAAACATCATAGTCCACCGTCGGCTCGCCGGGGCTCATCGCCGACGGCGGCGAAATTTTGCGGGTGCCCGATTAAATCCTGGGTTTCCAACGCAATACTTTCACCGATTATTATTATTATTTCTCGCTCGGAATTATTTATTATTTCACGAATGTTACTCAGTCAATTCCGGCAGAATAAAATAATAAAACTTTAATCGATCAGGACAGAACAGTAGCACAACCAGGCACGGAATCATCACAAACAGACACGCAAGAGCATGCGCTCACGCGTTGGTCACCACGCCGGAATGAAACCGGCGGTAACCGGAAAATAAAACAGGTGATACCAGGAAGAAATAGAGCAAACTAACACTAACTGATCCCCATACGTGAATACACACATAGATAAGCACAGAAACGAGTCACGCCACCATAGCCGCCTCGCCGGAAAACGAGGGACGGCGGCGATTGGAAAGCAAGGAACAAACGGGCTGGACTTACCCAGGTAAACGGAATGAGCCAAGGAATAAAAGAAACAGAAGAGTGAAGGCAGGGGAGGAGAGATTCGTGAAAGTGCGAGAGAGAACACCACTGAGTTAGAGAGAAACAAAGAGGACCGAGATGCACACACAGAAATTGTGTGTGTTCATATTTATTATCATTATTTTTTTTATTTTTTTTCACAAAACCTCAGCCAATCTGTGTGCAGCGAGTGTATAGCAGTAGTATGGTAGTTTGACACGTGTCCTGTTCTTTCCGAAAGTCCGATTTTTAATTCGAGATTTGCAATATAACGAATTAAATTGCCCTTGAAACGAATTCAGAATTTTATGAGAATAGTGCTAAAATTTTATAAAAATCCCGAAACTAATAAAATATAATTTTCATAATTTTTTTAAAATATTTTTGAAATGCAACTCGTATCCCCAAATCGAAATTAACGAATCGAGCTGTATTTAAATAAATTCAAAATTGTACAAAAACAATCTTAAAATATTACAATATCC
This sequence comes from Apium graveolens, assembly GCF_009905375.1. Taxonomy (NCBI): domain Eukaryota; kingdom Viridiplantae; phylum Streptophyta; class Magnoliopsida; order Apiales; family Apiaceae; genus Apium; species Apium graveolens. The sequence continues at coordinate 155,172,015 of NC_133649.1, read as the reverse complement.
CGAAGTAAATAAAAACGTAAATTTCTTAATTTTAAAATAAGTTTATAAAACACACTTATACCCGCTTTTAACAAATAACCGAAATAACGCGCGGGTGAAATTAATCCCGAAATTTCCAAAATAATTTTAAAATTCTCGGAATATTCCAACTTAAATAAATACGAGTTTCATAATTTTTGAAGAATTTTAGAATTAAATATGGATGTTACCATTAAACATACTCAGAAATTATTTAAAGATAAATAATTAATGAAATATTGATTTCTCATTATATAAAATCCTAAAAAATATTATAATTATAAAATCATAAAAACAATTTTAGAAATATTCCCAATATTTATGCAAATAAATTTGCACTAAATCCACTTTTGAAAGTGAAAACAATTCAATACGATCCCATAAGTAATCGCGCGGACAATCCCGTATATTACAAATCACACATCAATAGTCAAACGACACATAGCTGTCAAAACACACATATCTATTTATTTAATACTTTCCATAAATATATAAATAAATAATTCAAAAATAAATGAGTCGTTATAAATGTGATTGCATGTGGTTTAAAAGAAGAACTAGTGAATGCATGCATGTTTAATTGGATAATGTGATTAAGGCTTGAGTCACTAAGTGATGCTTTGTTTGTGATTCGAAAATCGTGATGAAAATGAGTTGAATGTCTAAGATAAGGTGTAAAACAAGTTGAAATTGTGATTTAAAACCTTGCATGTGTGATCTCTTGAAAAACCCGAATTGGTCTTATGGTTAAAAAAGAGAATTAAGTGGATTTTTGTGAGATTATATGCTAATTATCTTAGTTTACTAAGAACTTGGTTGCAATGTCATGATTGGATGTTTCTGTGTTCGAATTTGATAATTAAAAGAGGGTGTAGATTTTCGATTCTTGATGTGATTATGATTCAGTTTTTTAGATTAAAAAGAAAGAAGCTTAATTGCGTAAAAGACCTTGTAATTTGCATACCAAAGAGGTTATTATGTTTGATTATATGAGATTGAAATTGAGTACATTTGGTTGTGTTTTAGGTTTATAGCCGAATGGTATATAAGTAGAAAAGCGATTGATTTGGTTCCATTACCTTGCTAAGTTGATTGCATGTGGAAATTCTAGGAGGAATGTGATCATTTGTTTGATTAAATGATGTTATGGTTCAAATTAAGGAATAAAAGAAAAAGGGAATTATGTGAGTTGATATTAAAGAACTATAAGTGACAGTTATGTTCGCAAAAGATTTAGTTGTGAATAAATCAAGTACTCGTAAGAGTTATATTGGTGTGATTTGAAGAATAGTTAAGGTTAAGCAAGTATGGTTCGATTGATGAGTATATAAAGATATAAGGCTAATGAGAAAGGAATGTTTATGTGCTATATGCATATGTGTATAAGCTATACTCGTATATTTGAGTCAAGAGTATAATCGAGCTATCGTATTGATGATCGTTCTGGGAACGAGAGTTGAGAATCTGATTAAGGTTTTGGTTTTTATTGTAGATTCGGAGCGTGAAGGCATTCAGGCTAGGAAAAGGAAGGGTATACTAGGTGGCAGTAGTTCAACCTTCAGGAAAGCGAATTCAGGCAAGTAACTCTCATTACTTGTGTAAATGGTTATAGAGAGGTTATTGTTTATACCAGTAGAGTATTGAACTGTAAAATGATGAACCCTGTTAATGATTCGAGATACCCTATCTTGATCTTGTTAAACTGTTATTGACAAGCTTATAGATTCAACCCTTTGGTAACCTGTCTTTCTTATTCAAATTAATTTTCATACTATGAACTGTTATAAACCCTATAATTACCATTACGAACCCCTTGTAATGATACCATATTCCTTGATCACCATATTTCCTATTGATCCTTGAAACAGATATTGATTCTTCTAACTTAAGTACCTTGATATCATTGATTCAAGATCCCTAGAATTGCTCTTTTATATCCTCGATTCATTTCCTTAACTTTGATTTCTTGAAATTGAATCTAAGAATGAGTTTCGACTTGAAAGAGTCTGAATGATTTCATATTCTTGGTAATGATAAAATGAATTTAGAAAACCTACTTTTTCTAACTCAAGGTTTTCCAAACGAATTCCTGATGGATTGGATTGGACGTAAGAGGCTAGAGGGACTAGTCCGGTCATTGTAAGAGGCTAGCGGGGCTAGTCCAGTTTAAGGCTGAAATTATGCCGTATGGTACCTTAATGACCGGATGGAGGTCGGTACGGGCTGATCACCCGTATTATAATGAATGAAAGATAAAGTGGTCAAATCAAGGTTTTTATGTTGATTTTAAAAAAGGAATGGAAACTTCCTACTCAGTAATGAATTCTTTGAAAATGAAAATGGTTTGTATTGCGTTGAAAAGAGTTGATTGTGATATTGTAAAGCTTAAAGCTCTGTGAACCCTGATTTTTAATCTGTTGATCATATAATTGATTCCATATAATGAAAATATTGTCGCTTTCCTTTCTGAAAGATCTGTTTTGATCCTTTAATGATTTGTGGTGAATATCGGCTTTCACCCTACTTTGAGCTTTGTTCCATGAAAGCCCCACACTTTTCCTTCATAACCCTTCCTTAACCCGAAAGATGGAAATCTGCCACCTAGAACTGATAAAGTAGAATGCCCTGAGTTTGGTAAAGTAAATTGTGGATTTCATATCATAGAACTGCTTTATAGTTACTTGCTGAGTTTTATACTCATATGTTTTATTTTAAACTAACCTTGACAGTTAAGCAAGAAGATGGCCAGGCTTAGGCGCACTGCTCGTAAGAGCGTACCTGGTGGTCCATATCGTGTTGAGGGCTTCCAGTTGCCAGAGCAGGTAGAGATGTTTTTGATTGAGAAAGCGCTTAGCTAGAAGGTTGTAAAGACACAATGGGTTATCTATCGGTTCCAAGTCGGGATCGATTATGTAATATTTATATTATTTTGGGGTTGTAAGTTATATTTTATGGTTGGTAGTCGTAATCGTGTCTCATACTTTATCCTGTTTGATCCTGTTGGTAGTTAATCGGGGTTTATGTTTATATAATTATTAGTTTAAAGATGTGTGGGTCCTCATTTCCTAACCCCGAGATTGAGAGCGTCACAAGTTTGTATCAGAGCCACAGGATCTAGTCCCTGAGACAAGTTAGAATTAAAAAGGGTATGTGGGTATATATTTATATCGCGAGAGAGTTCGACTCATGTAGAGTTGAGTTAGACTATTAGGTACAGTCTAAGGAAAATTTGTATTAGTTAAAGTGGAAACTAGAATTAGGGTATGAGTTAGCTAGAAGCTTTATTTAACCCTAATATTGTTTCTTGGTAGTTGTTTTGTGTTTTCTCTCAGGATCCCAGTAGTGGTAGTGATTCAGATTCCGAGATTAGTTTGACTGGTACCCCAGTGGACCCCATTCCACCCTCTCCAGAGGAGCCTGTGTATGTTAGTTCATACCCAGAGGAGGATCCCTCTGAAAGTAGTGAGATCCCTATGCAGATTCACCCTTGAGGCCAAATTCAGAGACCCCAGCCCCTGAGCCAGAGTTTGAGATGCCTAAGACTGTACCTGTCAGTGTTGGTGGCAAGTTAGCCCAGGACCGAGATTTTGTTTACTCTCGTATTCCTGAGTTGGGAGCTTTGGTGGATAGGCTAGCCCGAGAGTCTAGGCAGAGCACTTCAGTTATGGATGATGAGTGGTGAGTCCAGGTTAATATGGTGGAGCAGGTTGCCCGGAGGAGATTGGATGAAGGACCATCCACTAGTGATGCTGATGATGAGGCCCGAAGGCTGCATACGATCATTCACTGGATGTTGGTTGTGTTGAGAGAGATTCTGGATGACTAGCTGTTAGGCGGGACTGTTGGTTGAGCCCGTAGTTGTTGTTTTTTTCAGCGCCAGTAAGCTTTGGGATACTTGGTCAGATGTCGGGATCCCTTTTTTATTTGTTATGTTGTATTTCAGAACTTTGTGGTAGTAGTAGTTGTTAGAAGTTAGGGGTAGATAGGGGATATTTTCCAGTTTTTCCTCTATTTAACCCTGCTATATTATTGTACCTTATTTCAGAACTTGTGGTAACCAGACTTTTCTTTATGTACCCCTTTGTTTAAATAAATCCATTATCTTGTTTTCCATTGTGCACCCTAAAGATCTGCATAAACTGTTCTAAATACCATATTTTCGTATAACCATGTTTGAAACTCGTAATACCCTATTTTGTGCCATGATAAAACAACACTGATATGAGAATTATGTAGTAATAGGATTGTATGTGCAAAATTGGGTAAAGCTTAAAACCCGCAAAAGGAGATTTTATAGTAAAATGTTGTTATATATGCCATGCTATCGTATTGCTAAATAATTGTTCAATCAGGTTTGTAAGAAATGGCCAACTCACCAGATCACCAAGAAGAAGAAATTCTAACCCAAGACCCAGAAATAAACCCAGAAACCACCATGATGAGCAGACTTGCTCAGCTTTTGCAACAACCTGTAGCCCCTAAAGTTGGAAACTTCAAACACTTTCAATCTGTTCATCCCCCAGAATTCTTAGGTTTGCCAGTCCCGATTAAAGCACAGTCATGGTTAAGAGAAATGGAAAAAGCTTTTGAGTTAGCAGAAGTTAAGGACGACAAGAAAGCTCAGTATGCGAGTTATTACCTTAAAGATGAAGCGAGTTTCTGGTGGGAGTCTTCAAAAGCGTTGTTGGAAGGAAAGGACTTAACATGGGAGAAGTTCACTGAGATGTTTCTGGAGAAATATTTGCCGAGCTATATGCAAGATCAGTTGAGATGAAATTTTTGGACCTTAGCCAAGAAGACATGTCGGTAGCGGAGTATGAAGTGAAATTTTCGGAGCTGTCTAGGTTCGTACCTGAGTATGTAAATACGGAGGCAAGGAAGGCTAAGAGGTTCCAACAGGGACTTAAGCCATGGATTATGAGTCAAGTAGCGTTGTTGGAGATCAATAATTATGCTGCCTTGGTACAAAAGGCAATGATAGTAGAAGGAGAGCGTGAAGCTGCGAGGAGAGAAAATGAAGGAAGGAAAAGGAAATTTGAAAGCTCGGAGCAAGAGCAAGGAAGCTCGAAGTTTAGAGGAAAGTTTGGAAGGAATGGTGGAGGTTAGCACTAAAAGTTTTAGAAGTTTAAACCCGGTAACGGAGCTCAGAAAAACCGTTTCCAAAAAGCAGGACAACCGGGGAAGGATAACAGACCTCAGATTCAAGAATGCAAGAATTGTGGGAAGAGATACCCGGGAAGGTGTAATAAGTTGGACGTGACATATTTCAAGTGCAACCAGAAAGGGCATTATTCTTCAGAGTGTCCAAATAGAACAAGGAAACCTGACTTGGCTTGTTTCAAGTATGGAAAGGTGGGCCATGTGGCCAGGAATTGCAAGGAGCCTGTTCAAAAGGCCAATGTTCTTAGGATTGGTGGACCTCCGTCTCTCCCAGCACCGTCAGCTCAACCCAGAGCTAGGACTTTTAATATGACAATGAAAGATGCGGTGCAAGATGTGGACGTGGTAGCAGGTATGCTTGTTATTAACTCAGTAGAAGTAAAAGTATTGATGGATTCTGGAGCAACTAGATCTTTTATCTCTGAAAGTATTATTGATAAGTTAAATTGTGTTGCGTACCCTCTGGAACCTAATTTGATTATAGAGGTAGCAAATCAAGAGAAAGTTATTGTTAATAAGATTTGTCCCGATTGTGATGTGGTAATAGAAGGTCGGCACATTTCTGCTGACTTAATTCCCTTTAAGTTAGGAGAATTTGAGGTTATACTAGGAATGGATTGGTTGTCAAACCATGAGGCGCAAATAGAATGTAAGAGTAAGAAGGTGAAGTAAAGGACCAAGGATGGTGAGGAAGTGATATTCAAAGGAAAGAGGCAAGAGAAGAAATTCCTAACGGCTATCGAGACAAGGAGATTATTACATCGAGGATGCGAAGTTTATTTGGCTCATGTTATGGATGTGGAGAAAGAATCCGTGAGGATCGAAGATATCCCAATAGTAAGAGATTTTTCAGATGTATTTCCTGATGAATTGCCTGGACTACCTCCAGATAGATAGATCGAGTTTACAATTGATTTGGCTCCTGGAACGGAACCAGTATCGAAAGCTCCCTATCGTATGGCACCAGTCGAGATGAAGGAATTGGCAGTACAGTTGCAAGAATTGTTGGATAATGGAGTAATTCGGCCGAGTGTATCCCCGTGGGGCGCACCGGTGTTGTTTGTAAAGAAAAAGGATGGAAGTATGAGATTGTGCATTGATTATCGCGAATTAAATAAGTTGATGATTAAGAATAAGTACCCTCTACCGCGAATCAATGACTTATTTGATCAGTTAAAAGGAGCGTCGTGTTTCTCCAAGATTGATATAATATCTGGGTATCATCAATTAAAGATTAAAGCGGAAGATATACCCAAGACAGCGTTTCGAACGAGATATGGACACTACGAGTTTTCGGTAATGGCATTTGGCTTGACGAACGGCCCAGCCGCATTTATGGATCTTATGAACAGAGTGTTCAAGCAATATTTGGATAAGTTCGTTATTGTGTTTATTGATGATATACTGATTTACTCCAAGACGGGAGAAGATCATAACGAGCATTTGAGGATTTCCTTGGAAATTCTAAGGAAAGAGAGGCTATACGCTAAGTTTTTGAAGTGTGAATTTTGGCTAAAGGAAGTGCAATTTCTTGGTCATGTAGTTAATAAAGAAGGAATCAAAGTAGACCCAGCCAAGATAGAAGCTGTAATGAATTGGGAAAGACCCAAGACTCCTACGGAAGTCAGAAGTTTTCTGGGATTAGCCGGATACTACAGAAGGTTTGTGCAAGATTTCTCTAAGATTGTTGTCCCATTAACGAAGTTGACAAGAAAGAACGAGAAGTTTATATGGACGGAAAAGTGCGAGGAAAGCTTTCAAGAGTTAAAGAAGAGGCTGGTAACCGCCCCAGTGTTGGTGTTACCGGATGAAAAAGGAGAATTTGTGATATTCAGTGATGCTTCGTATAAAGGACTTGGATGTGTGTTAATGCAACACGGGAAGGTAATAGCATATGCATCAAGACAACTCAAGCCGCACGAGAAAAAGTATCAAACACATGATTTGGAATTGGCAATAATTGTGTTTGCCCTTAAGATTTGGAGACATTATTTATACGTGGAAAGTGCGAGATTTATACAGACCATAAAAGTTTAAAGTATATCTTCACTCAAAAGGAATTGAATATGAGACAGAGAAGATGGTTAGAGTTGATCAAAGATTATGATTGTGCGATAAACTATCATCTTGGAAAGGCAAATGTGGTAGCAGACACTCTAAGTCCCAAGGAAAGGTTGAATATGTTAACGTCGTCGGAAGATTTGGTCAAGGATTTTGAAAAGATGAAAATAGAAGTACAGACTCCAGAATTTGGAGGTGAAGCTATATGTGGGATGTCATTTCAACCCGAAATTTTGGAAAAGATTCGATGCTGTCAAAAGCAAGTGATGAATCGCGAAAGGGATAAGTTGTCAGGAGAAGAAGTCAAAGCTCAAAAAGATGAAAAAGGAATACATCGTGTTAACTCACGTATTTGGATACCTAATGTCGTGGAACTAAAGCACGAGATTTTGCAAGAAGCGCATAACTCGAGATTTTCAATTCACCCTGGAAGTACGAAAATGTACCAGGATTTAAAAGAAAGCTATTGATGGCCAAACATGAAAAAGGAAATTGCGGAATGGATAAGTAAGTGTTATACGTGTCAAAGAGTCAAAGCGGAACATCAGAGGCCAAGTGGATTGCTTCAACCACTGGATATACCAGAATGGAAATGGGAACATATTGCGATGGATTTCGTGGTAGGATTACCTAAAACCAAGTCTAATCATGATGCGATTTGGGTGGTAATCGATCGATTGACGAAGTCAGCACATTTCTTGCCGATAAATGAAAGGTTTTCGTTGGAAAGGTTGGTCAGATTGTATTTGGATGAGATTGTGATGCGTCACAAAGTTCCTGTATCTATTGTGTCTGATAAAGATCCAAGGTTTAACTCAAGATTTTGGAGACAATTCCATGATCATTTGGGAACTAAGCTGAAAATGAGTACGGCATATCATCCGCAGACTGACGGACAAAGTGAAAGGATAATTCAGACAATTGAAGATATGTTGTGAACCTACGCAATAGATTTTAAAGGAAATTGGGACGATCATTTACCGTTAATTGAGTTTTCCTACCACAACAGTTATCACGCGAGTATTGGCATGCCGCCTTATGAAGCGTTGTATGGAAGAAAATGTAGGTCCCCTACATATTGGGACGAGGTTCGTGAGCGCAAATTAATTGGCCCAGAGCTAGTTCAACAAATGAAGGAAAAGGTAGAAATGATTTGAAAAAGATTAATTGTAGCTCAAGATCGACAAGCAAAGTACGCAAATCAAGAACGAAGAGATGTGCAATTCAAATCTGGAGACAAAGTCTTGTTAAAGATATCTCCTTGGAAAGGTTTAACCCGATTCGGAAAGAAAGGGAAGTTGAGTCCTAGGTATATTGGACCATTTGAAGTACTGTGACGAGTTGGGAAGGTGGCATATGAATTAGCGCTACCTCCGCAAATGCAACATCTACACAATGTATTTCATGTTTCTCTTCTGAAGAAGTATAATGCTGATGCGAGCCATGTGCTTGAATTGGAACCAGTGGAAATTCAACCGGATTTGTCTTATGTGGAACAACCAGTTCGAATCTTAGACCGAAAGGAGAGGACACTTAGAAATAAAGTTGTACCTCTAGTTAGAGTGTTGTGGAGAAATCCACTAGTGAAAGAATCAACTTGGGAATTAGAAAGTGAAATGCAAGAAAAGTATCCCCATCTATTTGCTTAGACTAGATTCTGGGGACAGAATCCTTTTAAGGAGGGTAGATTGTGACGACTGAGAATTTTGCGACGTAATTAAGTCAATAAAGTATGCTTTATATGATGTGATTATAATTATGTGATTAAGTGTTGGTTAATTACTTTATTGTATATTAGAATCTAGGAGCGTAAATAAAAGCATTCCAATTTAAAGAGTCAGCTTAGGAGTTAAGCTGTGTTGTCGGGCCGTCAAGTAGAACAGAACCCGTCCTAAAAAGGGATTAAGGTATTTAAAATGTGAACTATGTGTTATTATGTGAAATGAAATTCTTAAGTAAAGTAATGCATTCTAATGACGTGTCGGTCGATAACGATATTGCGAAGCGTAATTGAAATGCTGAGCGTCGGGCCGTCAGGCTGAACGTGACCCGGTACGCGTAGAAAGGAATAAAATTAAAGAAGGACAAATTTTATGATCAGACCTAAGTTGTGATGTGTTCGTATGTGTGTGTGCTTGTCTGTATGCATGATTACGTGATCTGTTGACATTTTTATGGATTTAAGGAAATTATTTGATTTAAATAAGGTTTATTTAACCTTCGCACATTTTTATAAAATTATCTGAGTAAGATAAAGGCATGAGATTTGTTCTGCTATCTTCATAATAGTCCTAAAGACTTTCTAAAAATGATGGACGGATTTATTTGGTGATCGTTGCATTATAAATTGATTTTTATGTGATAAAATGCTACTATTAGCACAAACTTGTGAAAATCATATAAAATCAACCGTTCGCTCAAAAGTTTATTATGAGTAATGGTTGGAAAGCTAATTTCGAGATCTACATCTTTAAATTGTCATTTGCAATAATTTTCGACTTTCCGAGAGGAATATATTCAATATTCGATTTCTATCTTATTTAAGTAAAAAGAAAGGATTAATCAAAAAAAAAGGGATTTAGTAGATTACTAAAATACCCTCGGCCCTAATACAAATATAAACTCACTCTCCCCCCCCCCCTTTCTTCTTTCTTTTCCTGTGAGCATCCTCCCCATCTCCCTCACTTTCTTTCTTCCTCTCTCTCGAACACACTCTCTCTCTCTCGGCTCTCTCCCCATCTCTCTTCTCTCTCTTGCATGCAACACCGAATACTCACTCAAATTCAAAGATATTACCATCTATATTTTCTATTTTCGGTATACTACTCAAACACCACTTGCATGTAAGTGTTTATGTAAGTGTTTATGGTTCCATCTCTATGGTTGTGTTCAAGGAAATACGATTTCTTGATACATGATCATAAGAGAAGATTCAAGAGATTTTGTGGTTTAAAACTCAAGAGGAGACCCGTTATGGGCACTCTTAAGTTCGACCACCACCGGCCATGATCCAAGGAGAGCCGGTGGAATTTTAAGAAAATGATATGTTAATGTGATTTTTGAGTTTATGCTCTTTAAAAATTTTATGTAGCTATTGCATGTCTTGGTTTCTTGAAAAGTTCAAAAAGGGTTTTGTACTTCCTTTGAAATTTAAGTGTGTGATTGATAAATGGATTGCTATGAATGTGTTAAAAGAATTTGGATTTGTGTAATTGATTTGATGCTTAAGGAATCGAATTTGAGGGTTGCATGTTGGGGATTTTGGTTCGGCTTTGTACTAATAAAAAGGGGAATTGGATTTGGTGACTTGATCTTAGTATAAATTAAGCTTATTTAGTGAGAAATGTGATTGCATGTTGGTTTAAAAGAAGAACTAGTGAATGCATGCATGTTTAATTGGATAATGTGATTAAGGCTTGAGTCACTAAGTGATGCTTTGTTTGTGATTCGAAAATCGTGATGAAAATGAGTTGAATGTCTAAGATAAGGTGTAAAACAAGTTGAAATTGTGATAAAAACCTTGCATGTGTGATTTCTTGAAAAACCCGAATGGGTCTTATGGTTAAAAAAAAGAATTAAGTGGATTTTTGTGAGATTATATGCTAATTATCTTAGTTACTAATAAGAACATAGTTGCATGTCATTGATTGGATGATGCTTGTGTTCGAATTTGATAATTAAAAGAGAGTGTAGATTTTCGATTCTTGATGTGATTATGGTTCGGATTTTGGATTAAAAAGAAAGAAGCTTAATTGCGTAAAAGACCCTTGTAATTTGCATACCAAAGAGGTTTATTGTGTTTGATTATATGAGATTGAAATTGAGTATATTTGGTTATGTTTTAGGTTTATAGCCGAATGGTATATAAGTAGAAAAGCGATCGATTTGGTTCCATTACCTTGCTAAGTGATTGCATGTGAAATTCTAGGAGATATGTGATTCATTTGTTTGATTAAATGATGTTATGGTTCAAATTAAGGAATAAAAGAAAAAGGGAATTAAGTGATTTGATATTAAAGAACTATAAGTGACAGTTATGGTCGCAAAAGATTTAGTTGTGAATAAATCAAGTACTCGTAAGAGTTATATTGGTGTGATTTGAAGAATAGTTAAGGTTAAGCAAGTATGGTTCGATTGATGAGTATATAAAGATATAAAGGCTATGAGAAAGGAATGTGTTATGTGCTATGTGTATATGTGTATAAGCTATACTCGTATATTTGAGTCAAGAGTATAATCGAGCTATCATATTGAGTGATCGTTCCGGGAATGAGAGTTGAGAATCTGATTAAGGTTTTGGTTTTTATTGTAGATTCGGAGCGTGAGGGCATTCAGGCTAGGAAAGGGAAGGGTATACTAGGTGGCAGTAGTTCAACCTTCAGGAAAGCGAATTCAGGAAATTAACTCTCATTACTTGTGTAAATGGTTATATAGAGGTTATTGTTCATACCATGTAGAGGATTGAACTGTTAGAATAATGAACCCATGTTAATGATTCGAGATACCCTGTCTTGATCTTGTTAAATTGTTATTGACAAGCTTATTGATTCAACCCTTTGGTAACATGTCTTTCTTGTTCAAATTAATTGTCATACTGTGAACTGTTATAAACCCTATAATTACCTTTATGAACCCCTTGGTATTTCCTATTGATCCTTTAAACAGATATTGATTCTTCTAACTTAAGTACCTTGATATCATTGATTCAAGATCCCTAGAATTGCTCTTTCCTATCCTTGATTCATTTCCTTAACTTTGATTTCTTGAAATTGAATCTAAGAATGAGTTTCGACTTGAAAGAGTCCTAATGATTTTATATTCTTGGTAATGATAAAATGAATTTAGAAAACCTACTTTTTCCAACTCAAGGTTTTCCAAACGAATTCCTGATGGATTGGATTGGACGTAAGAGGCTAGTGGGACTACTCCAGTCATTGTAAGAGGCTAGCGGGGCTAGTCCAGTTTAAGGCTGAAATTATGCCGTATGGTACCTTAATGACCGGATGGAGGTCGGTACGGGCTGATCACTCGTATTATAATGAAATGAAAGATAAAGTGGTTTAATCAAGGGTTCTATATTGATTTTAAAAAGGAATGGAAACTTCCTACTCGGTAATGAATTCTTTGAAAATGAAAATGGTTTGTATTGCGTTGAAAAGAGTTGATTGTGATATTGTAAAGCTTAAAGCTCGTGAACCCTGATTTTAATCTGTTGATCATATAATTGATTCCATATAATGAAAATATTGTCGCTTTCCTTTCTGAAAGATCTGTTTTGATCCTTTAATGATTTGTGGTGAATGTCGGCTTTCACCCTGCTTTGAGCTTTGTTCCATGAAAGCCCCACACTTTTCCTTCATAACCCTTCCTTAACCCGAAAGATGGAAATCTGCCACCTAGAACTGATAAAGTAGAATGCCCAGAGTTTGGTAAAGTAAATTGTGGATTTCATATCATAGAACTGCTTTATAGTTACTTGTTGAGTTTTATACTCATATGTTATGTTTTAATCTAACCTTGACAGTTAAGCAAGAAGATGGCCAGGCTTAGGCGCACTGCTCGTAAGAGCGTACCTGGTGGTCCCTATCGTGTTGAGGGCTTCTAGTTGCCAGAGCAGGTAGAGATGTTTTTGAGTGAAAAAACGCTTAGCCAGATGGTTGTAAAGATACAATGGGTTATCTGTCGGTTCCAAGTCGGGATCGACTATGTATATTTTATATTATTTTGGGGTTGTAAGTTATATTTTATGGTTGGTAGTTGTAATCTTGTCTCATACTTTATCCTGTTTGATCCTGTTGGTAGTTAATCGGGGTTTATGTTTATATAATTAGTAGATTAAAGATGTGTGGGTCCTCATTTCCTAACCCCGAGATTGAGGGCGTCACAATGGTCCTACTAGCGTAGTAGACCACATGAAATATGTTGTTCTTTCTCTGCCCAAGAACTGCTCCAACTGCATAGTCACTTGCATCGTACATCATCTCAAAAGGGTCATTTCAGTCAAGTGCTGTTATGACAGGTGCCGTGATTAAACTCTTTTTTAGTGTCTCAAAAGCGGCAAGGCACTCGTCATCAAACTTGAAAGGGACATCTTTCTCTAGCAAACTGGCTTCGAAATCTTAGAGAAGTCCTTGATGAAATGCTTATAGAAACCCGCATGACCAAGAAAACTGCGAATTTCCTTAACAGAAATTGGTGGAGGAAGATTTTCAATGACCCCCACCTTGGCATTATCCACTTCAAGACCTTTATTAGAGACCTTGTGCCCAAGAATAATACCATGTCGCACCATAAAGTGACATTTCTCCCAATTGAGAACCAAGTTGGTCTCAACACACCTCTTGAGAACATGTCCAAGATTCCGCAAGCATTCATCAGAAGAATCACCAAATATAGAGAAGTCGTCCATGAACACCTCCACATTCTGGCCGATCGTATCAGAAAAGATGGCCATCATATATCTCTGAAATGTGGCTGGTGCACCACACAGACCAAAAGAAACTCATCTGAAGGCGAAAGTACCAAATGGACAAGTGTAGGTAGTCTTTTCCTGATCTTCTAGAGTGATACAAATCTGATTATAACCTGAATAGCCATCCAGAAGACAATAGTACTTGTGACCATCCAATCTGTCGAACATTTGGTCAATGAAAGGCAGAGGGAAGTGATCCTTCCTAGTGGCCTTGTTCAGCTTCCTGTAGTCCATACAAACTTTCCACCCTGTGACTGTTCGAGTAGGAATGAGCTCATTCTTCTCATTAGCCACAATTGTGATACCTCCTTTCTTCGGTACACACTGAATGGACTCACCCAAGAACTGTCATAAATGAGATAGATAATCCCTGTATCCAGCCACTTAAGAATTTCCTTCTTCACTACTTCCTTCATGATTGGATTAAGTCTTCTTTGCTACTCAACTGTGGGCTTGCTACATTCCTCTAGCAGGATTTTATGCATGTAATAAGAAGGGTTGATTCCCTTAATATCTGATATGGTCCACCCGATTACCGATTTGAACTCTCTTAGAATCCTCAAGAGCTTCTCCTCATCGCTACCTGAAAGTCAGATGCAATAATCACAGGCAGAGTAGATGCATCACATAAAAAAGCATACCTCAAATGTTCAGGTAAAGGCTTAAGCTCAAGAGTAGGAGCTTCCTCAATAGATAGCTTGAGGCGTTTAGGAGCTTTGTTCAATTCCTCCATTCCAAGAGATTCAAAAGGCATATCAATCTTCCTCTTCCAAGGAGAAGCATTCAGATATTTCAATTGCTCTTCACCTTCGTCATCTTCACTATCTGAATTTCCCAAAAGGCCTTCTCTAAGACATCAGACCTTAGCAATTGATCAAGTTCTGAAGTAACCACATAATCAACCAGCTTCACCTTTAAGCACTCCTCATTTTTCGTAGGAAATTTCATAGCATTGAACACATTAAAAGTTACATCCTGATCCAACACTCGCATTGTAAGCTCGCCCTTCTGCACATCTATCAAGGTTCGGCCAGTATCCAAGAAAGGTCTTCCCAAGATTATAGGAATCTTCTTATCCTCCTCGAAATCAAGAAATACAAAATCAGCAAGGAAGATGAGTTTATCAACCTTGACCAAGACATCCTCCACAATACCTCGAGGATATGTAATAGAACGATCAGTCAACTGCAAAGTCATATAAGTAGGCTTTAGATCAGGAAAGTTCAACTTCTTGAAGATTGACAGAGGCATCAAATTGATGCTAGCTCCCAAGTCACACAAGCATCTGTCGAAAGACACTCTACCAATAGTACACGGAATAGTGAAGCTTCCTGGATCTTTTAGCTTTGGAGGCAACTTCTGTTGCAACACAGTACAGCGTTCCTCCGTGAGAGCAATGGTCTCTAAATCATCTAGCTTCACTTTCCGAGAGAGAATACCCTTCATAAACTTTGCGTAACTAGGCATCTGCTCAAGAGCATCAGCGAAAGGTATGTTGATATGAAGTTTATTGAACACCTCCAGAATCTTCTCAAATTACTTATCCAGCTTTTTCTTCTGCAGCCACTTAGGAAAAGGCGATGGAGGATAGATCTATTTCTCCCCTGTATTACCCTCAGGAGGAGTGTGCACAACAGTAGTCTTCTTTGGTTCCACTTCTGTTTCCCGCTGCTCTACTTTTTCAGCCCCAGCTTCTTCCTCCGGAACTTGAGTTTGTTCGTTATTCGCAACCTTACCAGACCTCAAAGTGATTGCCTTCACCTGCTCCTTTGCTTCCCTCTTTCCTCGTACTTCAGTGTCACTAGGTAGTGTACCCGGTTGACGATTTAGCAAGGCATTGGCAATTTTTCCAATTTGATTTTCTAAGGTCTTGATAGAAATAGTTTGGCTTTTGCACATAAGTTTCAACTCCTCTAATTCAGATTTTTCATTAGCTTGTTGCAGCTGAATTTGCTGTCTTGGTGCATATTGCGGTTGCTGAAAATCAGGGGGGTTGTACTACTTAGATGGGTACTGTTGATAAGGCTGTTAAACTGCATTCTGAGCATTACTCCAGCTGAAATTAGGATGATTGTGGTTGTTAGGATGATAGCTAGCTGGCACAGGTTGTTGTGATCGCTGAAAGTTGCTCACAAACTGAGCTGATTCACTAGAAATAGCACACTGATCAGTCTCATGGGAACCAATACAAAGCTCACAGACACTAGATATTTGATTAACTCCATAATTAGCCAAAGTTTCCACCTTCATCATCAAAGCCTTAAGATGGGCAGCTATAGCAGTTGCTGCATCCAACTCCAGAATTCCTGCTACTTTTCCCTGAGTGAGTCTCTGGGAAGGATTCCGGTATTCATTAGCAGCCATCAGTTCAATAAATTCATAAGCTTTATTGTAGCTCTTAGCTCACAAGGCTCCTCCTGATGCTACATTGAGTATGGGTCTGGAAGTAGCACCCAATCCATTGTAGAAATAGTTTATAATCATCCAATCAGGCATGCCATGGTGTGGGCACTTCCTTAGCATGTCCTTATATCGATCTCAAGCCTCACACAGAGATTCTCCAGTTTGTTAAGAAAACTGAGTAAGAGCATTCCTGATTGCAGCAGTCTTCGTCATAGGGAAGAATTTAGTGAGAAACTTTTGAGCAAGATCTTCCCAAGTAGTGATAGACCCTAGTGGTAGAGAATGTAACCAGCACTTAGTTTTATCCCTCAGAGAGAATGGGAAGATTCGCAGTTTAATAGCATCTTCAGTCATACCATTGAACTTGAAAGTGTCACAGATCTCGATAAAATTCCTGATGTGCATGTTGGGGTCTTCTGTAGGAGAACCCCCAAACTGATCTGAGTTCTGTATCATCTGAATCGTGCCTGACTTGATCTCAAAAGTGCTAGCCGAGATGGTTGGCCTAATGATGCTTGACTAAATATCATTGATCTTAGGCTGAGAATAGTCCATCAAAGCCTTAGGATTATCTGCTTGATCTCCCATTATTACTAAAGATGGTTCCTCGACTTTCTCTTATTCTTCTACCTTCTCTTCGTCCTCAAAAACTTCCTTCCGAATCACTACAACTTCTTCCTCGGCTTGATCCAGAGTTCTCTTACGAGTCCGCTAACGCGTATGCATACACGCTCGCTAGAGTACCTGAAATTAGGCAAGGAAATAGATAAGTAACAATGTCCGAGCCAATGAACTTTAACGACCACTGATGACAAACTAAACTAAAAAATTAACACCGAGTCCCCGGCAGCGGCGCCAGAAACTTGTTAGTCGCTAAACACGCGCTAACATTCACGCAAGTATACGCGTTCGTAAGTAGTATAAGATATAAATCAGATTCGTTCCCACATAGACTGGTTTTGGTTAATGTTCAATTTATGCACCTATGCAACAATGTATGGTTAGTATTCAATGCTAAGACGATTAACAAATTGAGTTGCTTCTAACTAAACTTAAGCTAACAATTATAACTAAGAGAATAAGAATCATTGTGGGATTCTAACTTCATTAAATACTTCATTCAATAGCCTTTTCATTATTAACCTTAGCATGTAATGGTGATGACACTAATCAGATAACACAAAACTGATAAACGCCAACTTCCGTTGCACGAATACCATACTACCAGACATCCACAAACTGACACCTATTATATTGAGACCCTATATGTCTATAGAATTTGACAACATAACGGTTTAATGCACAAGTTATCTATCATGATTACATAGGGCAAGTAAGATGGTTAAAATTACCCTATGAATCATGCATAACAATAACACATAAACCTATGCTAGCATGACAAGTTCTAAATCCTTAAATTCACTTTTGCTTTATTAAGAATTAACACACTATCTTATAAGTTCGTGACGCTCATAAGACGAATAAGCACAACCAATACTAGGTTATCATACAATCACCACACACTAAGGCATCGAAACAAATCAACTAAAGAAATCCATAAATAAATTCGTTAGGACCCCACGATAACGATTAGCCCATGATCGGACTCATCATCAACGTGGGTTCCGATGAAAGCAAGGTATAATAAACGTAGTCTTTATAAACGAATAATAAACAAAGTACAAAACAAGAGTATAGGTTCAAGAATAAGAAAACTAGCATTCAACGTTACAACTTAAACAAAGAATCACAAGTTAAAACTAGATCTTCCTCGCCTTGGTTGAATTGTGCTAAAACGGTCTTTCTACGCCTTCTTCTTGTGCTCTCGTATGTCTCTCTATAAAAAACGAGCTTATTTATGTATATATAGATGCCCCATATAGAGTAGAAGTCTTCTGAATTAAAAGCCCAATAGAATCAGGATTTCTTTCCTCGACCTGGCGCGGCCGCACGCTTGATCAGCGCGGGCGCGCTGAGTTTCTGGACTTCGGACGCGGCCGCGCGCTATCACAGCGCGGGCACGCTATCACAGCGCAGGCGCGCTATCACAGCGCGGGCGCGCTATCACAGCGCGGGCGCGCTATCACAGCGCGGGCGCGCTATCACAGCGCGGGCGCGCTATCACAGCGCGGGCGCGCTGACCTCCTGAATAAAAATCAAACTTCTTCTTTTTCCTTGCTGATTGAGCCGGTTTTCTAAGAGCTTTTATTCCAACACCTCCCTAACACCAAATTACCACCAAAATAATGCTAATTCACCTGATTACCTAGATAATGCCTGAAAATGCAAAAACACTAGAAAACACATTAAAACACCAACAACTTGAGTACAAATACACAAATTCAAAGCTTTACGGAGCGTAATAAAGTGTCATAAAAGCCACTAAACAGATTTATTGAAGTATATTGATATTTTTTTACTATTGGGTTTGATTTAACTAATTTACCAAAATAGGATTGTGAACTTAGAGGCATAGAATTTGGCGAGATTTTTTAGATAAATATGAACAAATGTTGTTCCACCAAGCTATCCAAGAGTTATATAGTTGATATAATAGACAAGTGTTGTATACCTAAATAATCATGTTTTAGGAGAAAAGCCAATGCTGACCTAATGCATGGTGAAATATGGATATTGGTTCACTATAAAGGATATAGAAGATATTCTTTCCGAATTAATAGTTAGGGCTATTGATTTGATAAAAATATTGGGAGATATATATTATGAATATATATATATATGAATAATCACTTGAACATAATTTAATGATCATCTGTAGACGAATTCATTTTATGCACTTTAATATTATAGATATCAAATGGCAAATAACACAAATAACTTCTCTATATAATAGTCCTTGAGCAGGACAAGCTGACATAAAATAATTTCCTCGACTGACATGGGAACTTGGGGATTGGCCTCAAGTTCAAGGATGTCACTCAAACCTCTCCCATATTTCTTCTAGTTGAGAATGAAACATGTGTTGAACAAAATGCTTACCAGAAGCACATTGATTATGCAACTGATGTTTCATGTCTTATGCTTGCAGTTATGAGTGTCGAGATATGGAAGCAACAAGAGCATATTGATGCTTATGATGTGATTGAGCACCTTCAAAGTATGTTTAAAGGATAGGCTCGCCAAGCAAGATTTGACAATAGTAATGCACTATAAATTTGCATAAATGAAAGAATGAGATCCGATTGGACCAAATGTTTTAAAGATAATAGGTATACATACCTTGATATTTTGGGTTTCAAGATTGGTAAAGAGACTCAGCTTGATTTGATTAAACAATCTTTGAACAAATTATATTCTCAGTTTATTATGAACAAAATGAATGAGATAGATAAAACACCCATTGAGTTGTGAGGCATGTTTAGAACTGCTGAAAACAACACGGTAAAGGCTTGAACTATGTCCATATAGATGGTGTACACATGGAATGCAAATGGGAAAGAAAAGTGGACATGCAAGTTTAAGATTTGATTTTATTCAGTGCCAAACCAGAGTTCAATCCCAAGGGGGCTTTTGAAGCCTATTAGTGGTGTTGCTAAAGAAGAAGATTGTTACTTCTGTGGAAATAACCGGATGATTGGAAGTTAAACTGTCAAGCTTATTTGGAAGATATAGAGAAAAAGACCATCACTGGTTAAACTTCAGATATTGGGTTAGAATTGGAGCAAAAGTTGTTTCTCTAATTGGAGTAACTAGGTACCTACTTTTTCCCATAAGGTGAAGTTGAGAACTTGGTAAATTGTTAATACGTGCCCGCCTTTAGCGGATATATATATATATCAATTTTTTCCCGAACAAGAAAGGTATTTCATTTTAATTAAATAAACAATGGCTTTTTGTTCTATTTCAATGATAAGACTTGGGATGTTGCAAAACTAGTTAAAAATTTGTATGTTTTAAGATGACTCAAATCAAACATTACCTCTAGCATTTTCGTTTAATCCATATTAATGAGAAACACATTTATGAGTTACATACAGATGGATACTTGGAAAATTTTGCTTTTGATCATACAAAAGATGAGAACTTTGTCTCATTGGAAAAATGACTAAAGCCTCTTTTACCTGATCAGGTGAAAGGGCCATCGAATGATTAGAATTTATACATAATGATGTATATGGTCGAATGTGTACAATATAAAGGGATGGCTTATACTACATAACATTTACTGATGATTTCAGTAGATATGGATATGTGGTTCTTATGAAGAACAAATCTGATTCTTTTGAAGTGTTCAGAGAATATAAGGCCGAAGTATAAAAGCAAACAGGGGAAAGTATAAAAGTTTTACGATCAGATCGTGGAGGAGAATACTTAAGCCTCAAATTCAAGAGTTTCTTGAAGAAGTGTGATATTGTATCACAACTTACTCCTTCTAGAACACCTTAATAGAATAGAGATTCTAAGAGAAGAAATCGTACCTTGTTGGACATGGTGCAATCGATAATAAGTCAAGCAGATCTTCCATTCTGTTTCTGGGGTTATGCTCTAGAAACGGCTGCATATACACTTAACCGAGTTCCAACAAAAGTGGTTCAAAAGACTCCATATAAGATATGGACTGATAAACGACGCCATAGCATGTCATTTATGAAAATTGGGGACGTGAAGCGTTTGTGAAATGTTTAGCCTCTGACAAGCTTGGACCAAAATTAGATAGATGTTATTTTGTGGGATACCCAAGTGAGACTAAATGGTATATTTTTATAATCCTTCCGAGAAAAAAGTGTTTGTTGCTCGGACTGCTGTATTTCTTGAGGGAGAACTACTTTCTAAGAAAACCAGTGAGAGGATAATGCATCTCGATGAAGATTGAGAACCACATGATAACACTGAACCAGAGTTGGAACAAGATCAGGAAGCACATCAAAATGTTGAAAGTAATCATGTTCAGGAAACACAGGTTATTCGTAGATCTAGTAGGATTCACCATGAGCCCGTGAGAAATTATGGATATCTCTTAACTCAAGATGGTGATGTGATGCGTATGAATAATGATGAGCCTCGCACCTACTAAGATGTTATGAACATTCCAAACTCCGAAAGATGGCTGGAGGCCATGAAATCCGAGATGGAATCCATGTATCAAAATAAAGTATTGACTTTAGTTGATCCACCCGAAGGGGTAAAACCTATTGGGTGCAAGTGGGTTTTCAAGAAGAAAACTAACATGGATGGTAAAGTATAGACCTATAAGGCGCGACTAGCGGCAAAAGGTTTCAAACAAATTTATGGTAAAGAATTTGATGAGACTTTTTCACAAGTTACTGTGGTCAAGTCCATCAGGATTTTGCTAGCAATAGCTACTTACTTTGACTATGATATTTGGTAAATGGATATCAAAACCATTTTCTTATATGGGAGCCTTGAAGGGGATGTATATATGATACAACCTGAGGATTTTGTCGATCCAAAATTTTCTAAGATGGACTGTAAGTTGCTTTTATCTAGTTATAGATTGAAGTAAGTTTCAAGGAGATAGATATTCATTTTGAAGAAACAGTCAAAGAGTTTGGCTTAATTCAAAATGAAGATAAACCATGTGTTTGTAAGAAGGTTAGTGGGAGCCATGTGACATTCCTAGTATTATATGTAGATAACATATAACAAAGAGAGAATGACATAACTTTTCTATAGACTGTTAAAACTTGGTTGAGAAATAGTTTCTCGATGAAAGACTTAGGCGATACTAACTACATATTTGGGATCAAGATCTATAGGGATAGATTAAAGAGATTAATCGACTTGGTCGGAGTACATACATTGCTAAAGTATTGCATCATTTTAGGATGTAGGAGACAAAGAGAGGATATATTTCGATGTTTCATGGGATATTGATCTCAAAAGATAATTTCCTCCTAAATCATTGGATGATAAGGGCCATTTGAGACAGTTCTATTTGCTTCAGCAATTGGATCTATAATGTGTACAATGATATATATTTATCCTGATGTTTCGTATGCTTTGAGCATGACGATCATATACCAGTCTAATCCAGGTGAGGGTCACTGGATAGTTTTCAAGAATATTCTTAAGTACTTAAAGAGGACTAAAGATTTATTTTTGGTGTATGGAGAAGATAGTGAACTAGTTGTAAAGGGTTACACTGATGCTAGTTTCTGAACCTAATTTTTGGATAGACAAAGATGATTATGTGTTCATGTCTATTTTGTGTTTTTCTAAATATAAGTGATGTTAGTTGGAATAGTTCACAGCAAGAACATTGATGATTCTATAAAGAAAGCCGAATAAATTGATGCTTTCGAAATAGCCAAGGAGACTGTTTAGGCACATCCTTAGGTGATATAACCTCATTAATGAGATTAATATTTTAGGAGATATAAATGTAAAGTGCATAGTAATGATAACGTTGCAGACCCACTGACTAAGGCTTTGTCACAGCAGAAGCACGATGGTCATATTAGTTCCATGAGTATTAGATACATGGGTGATTGGCTCTAGTGCAAGTGGGAGATTGTTAGTGTTTGTGCCCTAGAGACAACACTATGATGTTTTAGTTTAAGACATTTGGATTATTAGTATTATGTTTTTATATCTTTTATAATTTATTAATTCTTAATTTACTGCAATATAAATGTTGGATTAATAAATGTCATTGGAATATGATATGCAATTCTATATCTCTAAGTACGTGACTTAGAAATGAGATTATGAGAATAGTATCAATATTCCTAAAGGTCCCTAGTCGAGTATTATTATAGGTGACAATAATAATGTATTAAGACTAGTATGTTTGTTGACTGATGATCGCATCTCATTGATCATATGTATGGTGATACTAAAGTCAAAACACAAGCACATGTATTAGATACATGGTGCTAGATTAACCCGTTATGAGATACTACATGTTTATAGTGTCGTAAGTTATTATCACAGTGATAATGATGTAATGGTCCTTAGACCTGAAGTAATTATATTTCTATACGATAATTAATATACTTTGATTTCATTAAAAGTTATCATTGACCATGTAATGATAAAAGTGGACATTGGGTATATTACGAATCGTATAAGAAATATGAATGATCTAGATGGGATTTAACCCTCCTATTTTAGGAGTGATATTATTGGCCTCTTGTGTGAGCTAGGCTATGAAATGCGTGGCCGCACTCAAATGTTGATTTGATATGATAGTCTACTCATTGATCAAGGAAACTTGGATTAGACTATGATGAGGATGCCATATTACATGCCTCTAGTTTAATCTATAATATTTGTTTAAAGGGATTATATTACATTGTATATTCTCATGAAAAGTTTAATCGAATCACCAATTTAATTATTATTACTTGGGTAGCAATGATCTAGATGTCGCTCATTATTTATAATTTTAATATGAGATATTAAAATTATTGCGAACATAATAATAATCTACAGGGTCACACACAAAGAACGCTTGAAGGAGAAATAATTTAAAACTATGAATTTAAATTAAATAAGTAATTTATTTTATATATGATATTAATTAAGTATGACTTAATTAATTAAATAAATAAATTAGAGAAATTACTTAAACTAATTCTGAAATAAGTTATTAATTAATTAAGTGTGACTTAATTAAATAATAAATTAGGATTTCATATTAGTATTAATTATAATTAGATTATAATTAGAAAACTGTAGAAATCCGAATTTTTGACATCGGTAAAAGACCCTTATAAATAGTAACCTTTCGGTTTAATAAAAACTTTTGTGACCACACCATATATGAGTTTTTAATTTAAGATTCCGAGTTGATATTGTGATTATACGTACCAAATGAGTGTATGTAAACGCCATTAGTTTTCAAAAAAAATGAAGTTTGTAAAACGACCGTATCTACAAACCATCAAGGAATACGAGAACCATGATATAATTACAAATCTAAAATCCTACAAATTCAAATCCAAGTACGAGGCTTCAAAACGTAAAGGATGTATAAGAAAGGATTTACCCTGCAAACCGCTTAAAAAGATTTATTACGAAAACGAATAAGCAATCGAGTAAGCGCGTAAGTGAATAAATAAATATACCGAGCCAAGCTAACCATACAAGCTAACTAGGGTAAGAAAATAACCATGGTTAATCACCAAATAGTAGCTTAGGTAGAGTAATGACTACCTAGCTAGTGAATAGTGACATGAATAGTAACCAAGGTACCAAGCTAGCAATATAGCTTGGAAAATATCCTAGCTAGAAATATTGGATAAGATTTGAATATCTAAAAAATATATACACAAAGATTTATGACAAATACAAGAAGCAACCAAGCAAGCACCATTTCTCTCTCTCTCTCTCTCTCTCTCTCTCTAAAAGAACACCATGCTGATTTCAAGAACACCATGGAACGAAAAATTCAAATCTCATTTTCTACTCATTCACAAATCACCAAATTTTACCCAAAGCTTCCTCATATCATGTAAAAGGTACGTTCAAAATTTCATGGCCATTGGATTAGTATAGCATAGTCAAATCCTTGTTCAAAGTTGGTGATGAATAGTAACTCTGAAAATCTCCTTTTGTTTTCTTGATTTTCATGGCATGATTTAGGATCCTTAAGAACAACCAAGCCCTCCCAAGGTTCAACCATCAATAAGAACATAGTCCAAGATTTCAATAAAGGTATAAAACCTTACCCAAACTTTTTTTAAGGTTTAAGTTTCAAAAAGATTAAAGACCGTAGTTGTAAACCTAATTTTTGTTGTTGATTTATTATTTTCTTGATGATTAGTTAGTTAGTTATTAAGGTTGATGTTGTGGCCTCAATAACATGATATTCTTGAGAGGAGTAAGTGTTAAAATGATGTTATGGTGATTGATGATGGTTGATTAATGAATTAAAGCGAAAACGAAACCCAAGCCGCGAGCGTAACATCATTAAAACGAGAGAATTGTAATCATAAGTTTTCTGCAGAAATACAGAATGTATAAACTACATATTTTT
Source organism: Apium graveolens (assembly GCF_009905375.1). Classification (NCBI taxonomy): domain Eukaryota; kingdom Viridiplantae; phylum Streptophyta; class Magnoliopsida; order Apiales; family Apiaceae; genus Apium; species Apium graveolens. The sequence goes on along the minus strand of NC_133649.1, from coordinate 155,146,939 downwards.
TAAGAAAAAACTTTAATATGATAGACAATGTTATGAAGATCATTTAGGCACTTGAATCGCTTGATTTTGATTTACGAATCAAAAGTTATGATTGTTTTAGTAAAAACGATTTACGCGACAAAAACTGCTAAAAATTACGAACTTTGTAAATAGCAATGATCAACTTAAGAATATTCAAAAATCATGAAATTTTTACAGAGAGTAATAAATTTTTACATATCTTGGACTTCAGGAAAGTTTTCAAACCCCGCCGTTTTAAAACTGTTGTGTTGTGTTTGTTTCAAATAAATGATATATATACATGATGTTGTATTACAATATTTTATGAATTGTGATAGATAATATCATACGATATGTTAATGATTTTGGTATATGAATATTACCGAATTTCAATCGATAACGCTAGAGAGTAGCGTTGTATAAATGAGGTGTATATTTTAGACCGAGCATCGGTCAGTATAATTTGATGAAAACCCGGAAGTATTCCGTAGGTGTTTTATTTAAAAAATTTAACGCTATGATAGAGCGTTATGTATAAATTATAATACGGAGAGTTGGTCAGATTTACAAAGTAAAAACCCGGAAATCATCTCGGAGTTGTTTTGGACGATTAAAAGTCCGTACATATTTATTCCAAGGGACTCTGTGTCCTCTTGCGAAGTATTAAATACCTCGAATTTATTTAAAACAATTTCCAAAGATTGTATCCCCTCAACTACATTTAACTACTCGAATAATGAATATTTTTTCGAATATTCATTTAAAAATAAAAAGTATTCTCCGATGATTATATCTTATTTTAAATTCAATTATTTAGTATTATTAAAGATTAAGTCAATTTCTTATGTTAGATATATTTGATAATGTCATAACTAATATGATTTATGTTTAGTTTTCAGATCTTACTTAAACAGGACAAATCAGTACTTAACTGAAATCAGCACTTATACTGAAGTCAGAACTTAAGTGATCAGTACTTAAGGTTCAGGAGATAATATCAGGACTTAAAGGAAACTTTCAGATAAGGAAGGCGGCTGATTGAAAGGAAAGAAGATCAAGACAAACGTAAGAAGAGATATGCATGAAGAAGGAATTCTATGAAGAATGGAATACTTGGAAGAAAAGATATCTGATTGATATATTTTAGGAAGCAGAATTATATTCCATATCAATTAGCGATTATCTTGTAACTGTGTGATATATAAACACAGACATAGGGTTTACACTATAAGTGTTATCATTATCGAGAATATTATTTATTGTAACCCTAGCAGCTCTCGTGATATTTGTTCACCACTGAGAGAGGACAGTTCCATATTGTAACAGAGTTTATTGCATTGAATAAAGTCTATTTTAAGTTACTTGTATTCGATTTGATTGTTCTATACACTGTATTCAACCACCTTCTACAGTGTGTGTGACCTAACAAGTGGTATCAGAGCCTATCTGTTAACACACAAACAGTTTAAGATCCAAAAACAATCATGTCTGAAGCAGAAACTCCAACCAATCCCAACAAAACTGAAGAACCACCAAAGACTCAAATCCATAGTCGATATTAGGCTATTAGAGTTCCCATACTAAAGCCATCTGAATATCCCATATGGAAGGTGATGATGACTATGTTTCTGAAAGCTACTGATCCAGAATATCTTGACAGAATCCATGAAGGACCTCACAAGCCAACAAAACTCGATGTTGTAGTTGCAGGTGAAGCAGCAAAGTCTGTACCAAAGGAGAAGAGTGATTACACTGCTGAAGATATCGCTTCAATTGCTAAGGATGCTAAGGTACGACACTTGCTGCATAGTGTCATTGATAATGTAATGTCAAACAAGGTAATTAACTGCAAGACTGCAAAGGAGATATGGGATGCCTTGGAGACAAGATGCCAGGGAACGGATTCGATTAAGAAGAACAGGAAGACAATACTCACTCAAGAGTATGAACACTTTGACTCAAAGCCTAATGAGTCATTGACTAATTTATATGACAGATTTGTCAAACTCTTGAATGATTTGTCACTACTTGATAAGGAGTATGATATTGAAGATTCAAACCTTAAATTCCTGTTAGCTCTTCCTGAAAGTTGGGTTTTGAAGGCAACAATTATAAGAGACGACTATAATCTTGAAGAAACAACTCTTGATGAAATTTATGGGATGCTCAAGACTCATGAACTTGAGATGGAACAAAGAAGCAAGAGGAAAGGAGGAAAGTCAAGGACAGTTGCTCTTAAGGCTGAAGAAGAATCCCCCAAGGCAGCTACCTCAAGGAAAGGCAAGGGAAAAGCGCTCATCACAAAGTCTGATACTGAGTCATCAAGTTCTGATAGTGATGATAACTCAGAAACTGAAAGCTTGCTTGAGATGGATGCTGATGAAGAGATGATGAAGCTGTGTGCTCTTATGGTGAAAGGAATCACAAGGATTGCATACAGGAAGTTGAGGTTGGGAAAGAGGTTTTCCAGGAAAGGTGCAAGTTCTGATAAGAAGAATTTCAGAAAATCTGAAGGCAGAGGAGGGAAGTCGGACAGAGGAGATTACACAAATGTCAAATGCTACAACTGTGGTGAGAAAGGCCACATATCTCCTGATTACAAGAAAGTGAAGAGTGACAAAGGCAAGGCTCTTGTCACAAAGAAGAAAAGCTGGACAGACACTTCAGATTCTGAAAGTGAGGAGAACTATGCCTTGATGGCAAATATTGATAGCAGTCCTGAAGCTGCTGAGTTAAAGGTACCTCAAACTACTTATGCCTTTCATACTGATGATATTAATGAGTTGAGAAGATATCTTAAAACCATGTTCATTAGTTATAGAGATCAAACTTTAACATGTGAAAGATTAACTTCTAAAAATCTTGCTTGTAAAAAGAGGAATGATTATTTAGAAAAAGAGTTAGTCATGTTCCATCAAACTCAGAAAGATAGAGATGATGCTTTCTATGTTAGGGATGAAGTAGTTAAAATGAATGAATCTCTAAAAACTGAGCTAGAAAAGGAAAGAGAGATTATCAGGACTTGGACTAACTCTGGCAGAACAACTCAGAATTTGTTAAGTAGTGGAAACTGGAAAGAGGGCTTAGGTTATGGAGATGATAAGAATAATAAAGGAACTGTAGATATTAAGCCTATAGTTGTTAAACAAAAGCCAAAGTTAAAACCTGTTAAGTTTGTAGCTGTAAAGTCTGAAACTGAGAAATCAGAAGTTAAAGAGGAATTAACTTCTGACAAACTAAAACAGGAAAAGACAACTGAAGTAAACGTAGGCTTAATGACAAAGAAGCAGCTTAAGCATAAGCTTAAAGATGTAAAGAATATAAACAAGGTAAAGTCTCCTAGGAAAAATAGGAATGGAAAGGAAGGTATAAATAAAAGCAATGATTATAAGCCTGTTCCTAATGCTCCTAGAAAAACATGTCATAACTGTGGAAGTTCTAACCATCTGGCTTCTTTTTGCAGGAAGAATAAGAACATAAACTCCTTACCTTCAAAGTCAGGAGTTAAGAGTCAGTCTGTTAGATATAGGCCACAAAATCCTTGTTTTCATTGTGGTAGTTTATGGCATTCCATTTATACTTGTAAGGAATATCATAGTTTGTACTATGATTATTATCAAATAAAACCTTCTTTAAAGAAAGTTAGCATTGTTCCTTCTAGTGTAAATTCTGATACAAAGTCTGATAGTATAAATGCTGATAAGAAAAATGTTAACATAAACTCTGATGCTAAATCCGCTGCAAATGTTAACAAACTTAATAAGGCCACAGGATCCAAACAAGTCTGGGTCCTTAAAACTAATCATTAGTGGTCTTTGTGATTGCAGGGCAACAGGAAAAACATCCTAGTTCTGGACAGTGGATGTTCAGGACATATGACTGGAAATAAAGCCCTGCTATCAGACTTTGTGAAGAAGACTGGCCCAAGTGTTTCTTATGGAGATGGAAACATTGGAAAAACATTGGGATATGGCAATATCAATCTTGGGAATGTCATCATTAAAAAAGTAGCTCTGGTCTCAGGACTTAAACACAATCTGCTGAGTGTTAGTCAAATCTGTGACAGAGGTTATCATGTGGATTTCTTTGAAGAACACTGTGAAATTGTAAGCAAATCTACAGGCAAAGTTGTTCTGAAAGGATACAGGCATGGTAACATTTATGAAGCCAAGCTTTCAACAAGTACTGATGGGTCTGCAATCTGTCTGATGAGTAGAGCATCAATTGAAGAAAGCTGGAATTGGCACAAGAAACTCTCTCATTGAAATTTTAACAATATAAATGAACTGGTCAAGAAAGATCTTGTGAGAGGACTGCCAAAGTCAGTATTTGCTCCTGATGGCCTTTGTGATTCTTGTCAGAAGGCTAAACAAAGAAAATCTTCATTCAAGGGCAAGACTGAATCATCAATTCTTGAGCCTTATCACCTACTACATGTTGATCTATTTGGTCCAGTGAATGTAATGTTTATTGCAAAGAAGAAATATGATATGGTCATAGTGGATGAGTTCATCAGATACACATGGGTGTATTTCTTGCACACAAAAAGTAAAACTGCATCTATCTTGATTGATCATGTCAAGCAACTGGATAAATTGGTCAAAGATTCTGTGAAGATAATAAGAAGTGATAATGGCACTGAGTTCAAGAATTTGACAATGGAAGAGTTCTGCAAAGACCATGGAATCAAGCAGGAATTTTCTGCTCCTGGAACTCCACAGCAAAATGGACTTGTTGAGAGAAATAATAGAACTCTTATTGAAGCTGCACGAACTATGCTTGATGAAGCAAAGCTATCAACCTATTTTTGGGCTGAAGCTATGCAGACTGCTTATTTTACTCAGAATGCAACACTCATTAACAAGCATGGAAAGACACCATATGAAATGGTGAAGAAAAAGAAGCCAAATCTGAAGTATTTTCATGTATTTGGATGCAAATGTTTTGTTCTTAAGACTCACCCTGAACAGCTATCCAAATTTGATTTAAAAGCTGATGAAGGAATTTTTGTTGGATATCCACTTTCCACAAAAGCCTTCAGAGTCTACAATTTAAGAACACGGGTTGTCATGGAATCTATCAATGTCTCCTTTGATGATAAGAAGATTAATGGACTTGAAGATTTCAATGATCATGATCAGCTGAGATTCGAAAATGAAGACTTAAATTCTGATACTGAAAATCCGGACAGTCTAAATCCTGATACTGCAAACTCTAACGGATTAAACTCTGATGTTATTAAAACTATGGTGACTACGTCAAAGGAAGATGCACCTGTGCAGGGGTGGCATACTGAAGATATAACCACATCTCAAGAAGCATCAGAACATACAACTGGCTCTTCAAGTTCTGATTCATCAAGTTCTGATAAGCCAAGTTCTGATAGTTCTGAAAACTTAAATTCTGAAAGATCCAACTCAGAGAGCATAGTTTCAGGGGGAGCATTAGAAAATGTTGATGAAGATGGCATGGATCATGAAGGAGCATCCAGTTCTAGAGAAAACCTTCCATCTACAAGGAAGTGGACTAAATCACATACACCTGACTTAATTATTGGAAATCCTGATGCAGGTGTCAGAACTAGAACAACTACTTCAAGTGAATGTCTCTATAATTCTTTTCTTTCTCAGACTGAACCAAAGAAAGTAGAAGAAGCTCTTCCAGATGCTGATTGGGTGTAAGCAATGCAGGAAGAGTTAAATGAATTTGAAAGAAACAAAGTCTGGACCCTAGTGCCAAGACCAAAGAACAGATCTGTTGTTGGTACAAAGTGGGTGTTCAGAAACAAAACTGATAGTGATGGCATAATTACAAGGAATAAAGCAAGGTTGTTTGCAAAAGGATATTCTCAACAGGAGGTAATTGATTATGATGAAACATTTGCACCAGTTTCTAGATTGGAAGCCATAGGGATATTTTTGGCTTATGCTGCTCACAAAAAGTTTACAGTCTTTTAAATGGATGTGAAAAGTGCTTTTCTCAATGGAGAATTGGAAGAGGAAGTATATGTTGAACAACCTTCAGGCTTGATAAAGCACTTTATGGCCTTAAGCAAGCTCCAAGAGCATGGTATGAGACTTTAGCTCAGTTTCTTCTGGAAAGTGGATTTAACAGAGGAACTATAGACAAAACACTGTTCTACCTCAACCATGGAAAGGACTTACTTTTGGTTCAGATATATGTTGATGATATCATCTTTGGTTCTACAAATGACAGATTTTACAAGAAGTTTGTCAAACGGATGCAGTCAAGATATCAAATGAGTATGATGGGGGAACTTAGCTATTTTCTGGGCCTTCAAGTCAAGCAAAATGAAGAAGGCACTTTTATTTGTCAAACCAAGTACACCATAAATTTGCTGAAGAAATTTGGAATGCAAGATTGTTCAAGTGCATCCACTCCCATGGCCACTGCAACAAAATTGGATAAGGATACTGGTAAATCAGTAGATATTACTGATTACAGAGGTATGATTGGCTCTCTACTCTATCTAACTGCTAGTAGACCTGATATCATGTATGCTACCTATCTTTGTGCAAGATTTCAAGCAGATCCAAGAGAACCTCACTTAACAGCTGTGAAAAGAATTTTCAAGTATCTTAAGGGAACAGCTGATCTGGGATTATGGTATCCTAGAGAATCAGACTTTAAACTAATAGGTTACTCAGATGCAGATTTTGCAGGTTGCAAAATTGACAGGAAAAGTACAAGTGGAAGCTGCCAATTTCTTGGAGGCAGATTGGTTTCTTGGTTCAGCAAGAAATAAAAGTCAATTTCCACATCAACTGCAGAAGCAGAGTACATTGCTACAGGAAGTTGTTGTGCACAGATTCTTTGGATGAAGAATCAGTTACTGGATTATTGGTTAACATATTTTAAAATCCCTATTTACTATGATAATCAAAGTGCTATTGCTATGACAGGTAATCCAGTTCAACACTCAATGATAAAGCACATCAGCATTAGATACCACTTCATAAGGGAACATGTGGATAAAGGTACAGTGGAATTGCACTTTGTTCCAACAGATCAACAACTAGCAGATATCTTCACCAAACCACTGTGTGAAGCTACTTTTACAAGATTGGTAAATGAACTTGGAATGGTTTCAGGTTCTTTCTCTAAATCTTCTTAGCTTTTGTTCTGATACATCAGACTTTATGATCAGTATTTACAGATATTATTATCTTTGTGTATTTTGTGCTTAATTGAAAATTGCTTAAGTACTGATTGTTGTCTGATGTGAATTTCTAAACTCTGATAGTGATATGAATGTTTCTGTGATTATTCAATCCAATGAGGATAAATATGCTAGATGATGACCTAGTAGTCTTTAATATACTAACAAATCCCATGATTAGAAGTAATTATTTATGTGGAAATCTATTGACACAAGCAAATTCTGAGATTGAGCTTAGTTAAGTTTACTTTGTCTATCTTATTACTAAGTCAACAACTAGAATAATGCTTCTCATCTGTTAAGTTCTGATGTTAGTAAATCTGGTGAATGTACTAAGTGCTGATAAGCCTCACTTATCAAAAGAAAAGGAAAAGAAAAAGAATAAATATCAGGTACTCCTTTGAGATCTAGAGTAAAAACTGTGGAAGGGAAGACCCAAGTGCATTGCTGGTATTAAGTAATATGCATCAGAAAAGCAAAAATAAATATTTTTCTTGGTGACTTTTCACACTCTATAATTACTGGAGAAATACTCTGATAATAGCATAAATTCTGATAAGCAGTCGTGACTCACTTACACTGAGAAGCCACTGTAAAATGGAATTTCAAAAGATGCATAAAATGAGCACAAAACAGTTGAGGTGGACTCATGCATGAACTCATTCTAAAGTAAACTTCAGAATTATGGCAGATTTTGAGCAAAGTTCTTAGTTCTGCCTTATTTCTAAGATGTACTGAAGTGAATCAGACTTTAATCTTTATCTGATATTTAGCTTACTACACACACATACACTCCATATGAATGATGAAAATTACTGTGGTGATAAATGATGTTTTAGATGAAGAGTTTATGTGTCAGATTGCATAAATTATGAGGACAAGTTTTGATGGAAGTTCTGATGATTAAGTTCTGAAGAACTAAAATTAGAATTTGTGTGAAGAGTTGCAGAAATAGGCATTTACTTTTTGAGTTAAGAAATCATGTTCTGATGACTGTTAAGTTCTGATATAAGTCTAAGTTCTGATATTAAACTCTGATTCTTTTCTTGACTTATTTGTGGTTAAAATCTGAAACAGTCAAATTTAAAATCAGAATATGTTTGGGTGAGATATTAACAGTCAATACAATTAGGGTTAGTGGTACACGTCCATGTATAGTAATTTTTACTTGTTTCATGTGCGCATTAAATCCTGTTTTACACTTCCAATGGCTGTTTTTATTCTCATCAGTCTAGGAAGACGAGGTAGAATTCTTTCTACCTATAATCATTAAATTTTCCTTGCGTCTCCTGACATTCCATTGGCTATATAAACCAACACTTCATTCCAGCCAACACATCTCTCATTTTCTCACAAACACACTCTCGTCTTATTCTTATCACCACAAATGGCTGCGTTTGGCTGGTTTTACATTTATGGTACTGAGACTGTACATGTTTTTCTAAATGGAATTCCAACTCCATACCATATCAACAACATCCCCCACAATCTCTGGATTCAATTTCCAGAGATCATTAAACGTGATCTGTTGACAGTTCGAAGAGATCTACATCTCCGTCATCTACGACAGCAGAAGCGAATCATTCGTCTCGCTGTTCTTTTTGTTGAGAGTAGGAAGAAGAAATAGTTTATGCTCCCTGTTTCTCTTCACCGTCAGCTTTGTCTGGCTTCTAAGCTTAGGGCAAAAGCTGTTGATGTTAGGATTTGTAGCGTAGAACAATCTTGTAATTTTGTGATGTAATTTAAATTTCATGAAATGTATTTGCTGAGTATATTAATGAAATTTTATATTTATGCAAGATTTTGTCTCTGAGTCGTTTGATATTCTGATGTATTTTTAAATCCTGATTTACCCATATTCTGATGACCGTTTTTACAAATCAAGTTCTGATTCTGACGTGGCAGTATTTGTTTACTTGGTTTCTTCATGGTCATTCTCTTATTGGTCATATTTTTATAGAATAGTGGTCTCGCAGTAAAAATAATTTATTAAGTGGGAACAGTTTTAAATTTTAAAATAAAACTGAACTACCTTAATTAATGGGATTACTTGGTAAGTGGAACTGTTTTTCCTTGAAAAACTGCATGTGATAAGTAATGATTACTGAATTCCCGTGCTCATTATTAATCTTTTACTACTGCACGTCTGACAGGTGTCCCAACGGTTACTTTTTCTACCGTGTATAAGTAAAAGAGAGAAAAGATTCTAAAATCTTTTATTTACTTTCATATTTTATCTCTCTCTTTTTACTACTATTCTCTCTCATCTCCTGACGCTTTTTCATACAGACATTTTATCAAATACCTTACAGGCAACCTAATTTCCCAATTTTTCTCATGGCACCTAAGGATTTGATTATAGATGGAGCCAAGTTTGTACCCAACAACTATGCTGCAATCTTGAACCATGCTGAAGCTCCATCTGATTTGTACTTTGTGCAAGATCTTCTAGCACACAGTGAGATTGGGTATGCGTTGACCCAACCTCAAGTCATTTCAAGCCAAGAAGTTCTGACGTTCTGGCGGACTGGGCATTTTGATAATGGTGGTGCTACTGGTACTCCAAGCATTATTTTTGAAGTGAATGATGTTGAGCATGTGGTAACTCCTGGAGCAGTTCGTAAAGCTCTCCACTTACCAAAAGGCTGCATTTTCTCAACAGCGGAGGAACCTGTTCTACAGCAGCTCATCGCCAATTTGGGGTATGAGAAGAGTTTGGCCAAGCTTGGGCAGTTGAAAAGGGCACATATCAGGAAGGAATGGAGCTTTTTCTTCGACTGCATCACTAAGGCATTCGCCAATAAGTGTTCCAACTTTAATGCCATTCCAATTATGAGTCAACACATCGGGTATGCCATTATTCACCAAACTCATTTTGATTTTGCAAGTGTTGTGCTAGGTTTTATAGGGGATAGGATGACAGAAGATAGGAATGTAGTGTACTTTGCTAAATTCAGTCAGCTTATATATAACTTATGTTGTGCTGATGAACCCCAACCTACCACTGACTTAATTCCACCCTTTAAGCTTGCAAAACGGGCTTTTAATGACTTGATAAATGCTGACCTTAAGAAAAAGGTGGTTAGACCCTTACAGATACCTCAGTCTGTAAAATAGATCCTGGTAAATGCTGATCCTCAAACCTATAGATCTATTTACCCTGATGTTTAACCCACCAGCACAACCCAGACACCACAACAACCATCAGAACATACCACTTATATACCTCAACCTACTCAGCTCTCTATCAGAACATATCTCAAACCCTCACAGACATCTCAATCTTCATCATCAGCACATACACCTTCATCATCAGCACATACTGTGAGGCCTTCATCTTCAAAGCCCAAGAGGATAAAGACTGTACCTCAGACACAACAGAAGAGAAGGAGGATTGTTCTGAGAGATGAGTCAGACAGTGAGGAACAGGTTCCTGTGTTAGAACATGTTGTCAAAGAAGCTGAGAAGGTCTCTTCTCAGAAGGATACTGGAATTGGGGGTTCTAAGCTTCTCAAAAGGCTTAGAAGGATGTATTCTGCTGAAATTCCCAAGGAATCTCCACGTTCAAAGAGATACAAGAAACAGATAGCACAAAGGTACAGGACTGAGTCAGTTTCAGAGGTTGAGGAAGCATCAGCTAAGGAAGGAGATCAGGAATCTCTGATCTCAAAAGAGCCAGAATTTGCTGAAGCTACTGCATCTACACCTCCATTGTCACCAACTCAGGAAACTGCTCAAGATAAAATATCTACACCACCTGTGTAACGCCCCCAAATCCGGGGTCAAGGGATTTGGTCATCACTATGAAACCTCAATCCAAATTAACCTGTTTAATTAATAAATAAATGCCAGCGGAAGATATTTAACATAAATGACCCGAACTAATCCAAGATCTTTTAAGGTTACAGTTCTAGAAACAAGAATTCCAAATTCCTGCAATAAATTTTTCACTTTCTTTTAAAACTCTTTTCATTAAATTCCCACTCAAAACTAAACCCGCTAGTATAACTTCGAAATGAAGTATACTAGGCCCAAAAATAACACAATTATAATATAATATAATATAAACAACTTTACATAATAAAACTTACACTAGTTCGCAAACCCTGGAATAATCACCTTCCAACAACTTCTTCTTTGCTTCCTCGAATTACGCAACTAAACAACGCAAGCTAATCCTCACTGGAGGTTAAATTTGAAAACAGGCAAGTACGAGCGGAAGAAATGCTCAGAAAGTTCATTATAACTAATATAAGGTCATTTTGATATAAAACCGACATCTGCATTAGAGCAGAATATTTAAAACCATAATTGCTGAATCATAAAATTTTAGTTGAGGAATCGCAGAATTGATTCCTTAATTGTATTCAAAATCATTTTGATATTTTTAAGCGAAATGCTTCAGCAATACTTTGAATCTTGACGAGAAGCAAACTCGTAAAATAGTGTTTACGGAAATATCATAAACAACAATAACAAGAATGATTATGGATTGAATCATAAACTTTACTCAAAACTGAGCTCTTGAATTTAATACTTATTTTGTTGTCATGTCAAATTAGATATCAATACGACCTTTGATGCTCACAACACCCATACTGAAGTCAACATCAATCATCTATACTAATATCACCTTTAATATTTAACAATAACGTAAGTATCACCATAAATCAGAATCTGAATCAAAACTTCATTTCACCATTATTCCAAAACAGAAACAGTTGATAAATCATTTATTCTATGAATATTAAAAACGATATGATAATTTAGATTAGGATCATTCTCCGACGGACGTACTATCACATGCTGATCAGCCCGTGTGATAGCACAAGGTCATGATTCGTAGAAACGTGACCCCAAAAACACGAGTACTCAAACAAAAGGTAATATACCTGCCTCTGGCAAAAATTTGTGTCATAATATTCCATATGGCACTTAGAAATAGCCCTCCGCTGGACCGTCCGTCCCGGTCACTTACGCAATTATGATCCAATCTTAAAACCTTTTATTGAAATGGGTTCATAATAATCTACACCCGAAATAATTTTATTCCCCCAATTCTTGGGTAGGAATATTCGCAATCTAATCACTTTTCTCAAAATCCAAAACATTTATAAATCTGATAATTGGATAAGTAAAATCACTTGACTATTCTGAACATAGAATAGCAGAAGAATATTTGCATAAATAGAATTATTTAATTCAGCGATATGTAAAACATTTATCTATTCTAAACCGAGAATAGGGAAAACAATATTTGCATAATGAGATTCAAAATAAATATCACTTGAATAATAAGTGATGATAGGGATACTTTCCTTTGGGTTTTAGTAGTTAGTCACACTCGCAAAGACGCATCTATTCTGACATTCTGACTTAAAGTATCACCGCCTTTATTTTCAACACTTTACTGATATGTTGCTCATGTGATTGCTAGAAGCCAGATACCCAATACCATTCCATCTCATTCTTTATATAACTTCTTGTCCATATCAACTCGAATGACCCGCATCTATAATTAAAAGACATAACTTTAATTGTCTAAACAATAATTACTCGACGAACTGCACGTCAAAACCCTAATGTCTACCCATACGATAGCCCACACATAAAGGAAACGGCCAAACACAGGACTCTTGACCCACATATGCACATAATTCACATAGCATGTAAACACATAATCCACGTATCGCATAATTTATAACACACATCCCTCGGTTCGTCAAAAGGTTCGACTCGGTATGTTTAAAACTAAAATCGGGTCAAAGATATGATTTTTCGATCAACAATCGACTCAGAATGACTTGTAAAACAATAGACCTCTCAAAACAAAAGGTTTTGGGTCTCGAAAGTATTTTTATTGAAAGCAAAATATTTTTCTGAGTCTAGAGGCATTCGTTTCGTATTAAACGGACAAATAGTCTATTTATTATGAATTTTTGAACATTTTTCGGAATTAAAACGGGTCTCCGAATCATTTTATAATTAAATAATAGAGCTCGAACACTCGAATATAAATTTATAATAATTATCGAGCCTGGAAATTAATTTAAAATAATATTTTAAAGCTCGAAACTTTTTTTTTGGAATTTTTAAAATCAAAATAAATAATTAAATCTAATTAAATAATCAATTAAAATTAATTAATAACTAATTAAATTAATTAACCAATTAATATTTAAATTAATTGACTAATTAAATAATTAATTATCAACTAAAATTAATTAACTAAATAATTTGGATTTATTTTTGAATTAAAATAAATTTTTAGAATTAAAATAATGATTTTCAAAATAAAGAAAATTAAATTTTGTAAATAAGAAAAAGAATTTTGAATTATTTTTAAATAGGAATTCCCAGAAACAGTTTTTAAAGTCTGCATAATGGGTCAGGAGGATCAAACCCAGGTCGGGTACGGACCCAAACGGGTCAACAGAACCCTAACCGGGTTCGTATGAAGCTGGTCGGACTTCCCGCCGGTTTCTGGGGAATTCCCAGATTCCGGCCAACGGGGAGAATCCGGTGAAACCTCCGGTCTTGGCCAAAAACAACTCAATCACTCGAGTTCTTTATACCAAAACGCTCGACACTCAATCAGCTATTCAGATTAGGCTATAACCGCAACAAACCCAACTGGAATCATCTACTACAAGCTATTTCCGGCCACCGTTCGCGATTATCCGGCGAAAACAACGAAATCAATCAATTCTAAACCATATTCAGTGATCTATACGGCAAAACAAAGCTTATAACATATAGAATCGTTCCTATTCATTCATATCAACGTCCGGGTAACATTCAGTTCCGAAAATCAAATAGAAACCAAGAACACAACCCTTTTTCGACTTAACCAAAATCATACATAAACAATCAAGAAATTTACATAAAACGAGTCTAAACAACATAATCAAACTAACTATAACACTAAAAGCAACCAACAATCATCAGAAATTAAAAATCCCAATTTCAATCGATTATAATTAAAATCAAAAATTTCGATTTGTATAACCTTGATAAAACTGAGAGCAGGATAGGATAGAAGGGTTTGAGAGCTTCGATTCTGATATTCGAGCTTCAAAAACGGAAATCAGGATCATATGAAATCCATGGATTAATCTTTGGAAGTTCAAGAACACCCCCAAACTCTTGTTCTTGAATTTCTTATTTTCTGAATTTTCATTAAAAAAATGAATAAAATAAATCTGAGTAGCTATTTATATTTACAGAGATTATATCCCCAAAATAAATTAAGGGTGTTTTTATACCCATAATTAAAATAAATAGGCCCCAAAATAATAATTACGGGGAATAATTTTAAAAACAGTATAATATAAAGTTCGCATCAAAATTCCCCAAAAATAGCGAATAATTAAAAAATGCAGAAATACTGGGTATTTTAAATACGAATTATTTTATAAAAATAAAAACACGAATTTTGTGGGCTTTGATGTCCGGGTGGGGTCCCGGTCTGATTATTTTTGAAAAACAGAAGCGATATTTAAATTAACAGAAAACCCCGAAAATACATAAAATGCTTTCAAACGCATATAAAACAAAATAAAACGAATAATGCAAATAAACACACGTCCAAATTACGGATCGATTCATATAAATACATCTTAAACACGTAACAAGTATCCTATTGGATCATATCGGATCTGAAAGTAGATTACTTAGCCGCTAAGTAACTATAAAAATGATACAATTTAATACCAAAATTGGATATTTATCAAAACCGGGCTTTTCATAAAACACCATATACAAAAATAATGTAAAAATTATCCCGTCTCTTGAGAATACGGGTTTTATTGATTTATCAAAATGGTTATTGTATCGAAAATTTTGTGTCGGGCCGCGCACGGTTCAAACCGTAATCCGGATCGAAAAAGTCAAAACATGGAAAATGTCCGAAATTACCAGATTAGGTTAGGAAGGAGTTTTCGGAAGAGTTTTGGGTTGTACAAATGCAAAAACAGTTGAAGTTGGACGATTCCCGGCTTTATAAAATAATTTTGTAATTATTTAGAAAATAATTAATAAATCCATAAATCAATATAAAATCATATAACACTCCAAAAATTACCAGAAAAATACCCCAATTATCTATATTTTATTCTGGACATATAATAATTAGAATACTCAAAGAATATTATATATAAACATCCAAAACATCAACTCCAATTACCAGATAATTCACCAAAATTCATATAAAATCATATAAATACTTCCAAATAATTATAATAATAATATTTGAAAATACAGAATATTACAACCTGTGTATCTTGTAAATGAACCAGTATCTACTGCAGACCCAGGCACAAGTGCTGAGATTGAAATTCACAACCAAATTGTGCCTGAGGTTCTCTATTTAGAAGCTCCACCAGCTCAAATCAATCCATCAACAACACCAATGCCTGATGCTAATGAAATTCCAGAATTGTCTACAACACCTTCTCTGTATCTAGACATTGAAGATCAGACTATAGGTGAGCATCAGAATATGGCTGTTGATCAGAACTTGGAAGCAGATCAGCACTTAGAGGATGATGTTGATGTTGAAGCCTCATAACCTCTCATACTGTTTTTTTATCATAGCATGTTGACTTTGTAAGTTCTGATGCTGCAAATGCTGATGATACTGGTGATGCTGCTACAAATGCAGATGTTGATGAAGCTGGTCCTTCTGGCCATGCACCTCTACAAGCTCCTTCAAAAGCTGAACTAGTTAAAAAATTTGTTAGAGGAGATGCACCAGTACCTTGGATTGAAACTCCTAGGGGACAGGAGTGGACTAAGGAGTGGAACACAGTTACCTTTGTTCCAAATGAAATAATTCTTGCTGAGCACTTGGCAAAAGCTTATGAGATGCTAGTTAATGAAGATTTCAAGACACAGCTGAGAGTTACTGCATTGAGTACTAGACACCTTCAAGGTCAACACTCAACAACTCATGCCGATGTGCATAAAATTCAAGAAGCTTTACTCAAGCAAAAAATGACTATGAAACTTGAAAAGAAAAGTTTTTTCCAACCTACCTTTGACAGAGTTGCCTACATTGAGAAAACCCAAGATAAGCAACAATCTCAGATTGATGAAATTTTGAAAAATCAAGCTTCTCAGTAATCTCAACTCGATGAAATCCAATCCTCAGTGGAATTGCTTCTCTCTCTTCTTTTACCTGCTGATGCCAAAAAGGGGGAGAAAGTAATTAAGTCCAAATGCAAAACTATCAAGACACTGAAGGAAAAGGATGATGGAAAAGATGACCCGGGAAACTCTGGAATGGGTGGAGGTTATGGTCAAGGTAGAGGTCTCTCATCAAGAAGAGCTGGAACTACAAGTCATAGAACCAGTTCTGATACTGGGAGAAGAATAACTTCTGATACTGGTAAAAGGATAAGTTCTGATGAACTTTTGGATCTTGATGAAGAAATTTCAAGACAGTTATTTCTGAAAGAAAATCCAGGAATGGACTTTGAGAGTCTAATGGAAGAAGAAGCTAGACTCAAGTCAGAAAAAGTCAACTCTAAATCTGAAGCTTCTGTTGGTAAAAAGAAACTTCCTACGACTAAAGGCATTGTGATAAAAGAAAGGACAAATCATATGGCAACTAAGGCCAAATCACAATTGCAGATAGATCCAAGGTCCAAGGGCAAAGAAAAAGTTGGTGAACCTATAAAGGTTTATGTGCCTCCTATGGATGAAGAAATTTCTGTTGAAGATGTTGATCTTAATCTGACTTCAAGGAAGATTTCTAAGATAACCTCTGACATGGCTCAAGTTGTTTAGAGTCAAGATATAGTTAGTTCTGATATAACAATGAAGCAAGAAACCTCTGACATAGCTCAAGTTGACTTGATATCAGACGATAAGTCAAAGGAAACCTCTGACATTGCTCATGTTAAATCCTCAAGGTTACTCCTACCAGGATTCACTAAAGCCAAACAGACTCAACCTTTGAAGACTGCAGCAAGTGGTTTTGAAGCAAGAGTGGTTACTGGAAAGGAAGCAAGAGATAAATCTGGATTGGGTAATGCTGATGAAAAAAGAGTGCAGAACACAACCAATGATCCAACTTCCTCAAGTGAACCAGGTGTTGGAGCAACTCCTGAAAGATTGAATCAACTGGAATCTGTACAGATGGTCTATCATACCTTCTTGAAAGAACACATCTTGTTATATTTCATGACAGATGGTAGGGTTTACCATATAAGGGAAAATGCTATACCACTGAAGTATTTTGAAGAACTAGAACATGTTTTATTCTTACTTCAAGTGAATGACAGAATAACAGAAAGCGCTGCAAACTATTTGAAGACTCAAATTCAGAGACAGAAAAGGCTTTATTCTGTAAAGTTTGACAGCACATACTATCCAAAGTACAGAGATCACAAGGGTTATATTGTTGATATGAAGCCTAATACTGCACAGATCAGAACATATCTTGGTATTAAGGGACTTGAATTCAATCTGGAGTCTGACAAAGCCTATGTCATAAGACTAGATCAGGAGTTGAGAAAAGCAAAAATTAATGATCTCAGATATGCTATCTTCCAAACTGGTGAAGATACTGCAGAACTCAAAGATGCTAAAAGGAGGATGATTGATGAACTCAGATATGCTGAGAGATGTTTATTAAAGAACTATCTCAGAACAACTCCTGACATCAAAGAGATCAGAAAGTGAAGCCAAGTCAAGATCTACAACTGCTCAAATTCGGATATATATACAGACTGAAGTTGTTATCAGAAGTTAAAGTTGGTAAAGCTTTAAGGACTGTAAGTTGTAGTTATCTAGTCAATTTCTCATGCATTTGTACTTAGTGTTTTTGACATCATCAAATATCTGTTAAACTTGTATATTATGCTAATTTACAAGTTGGGAGAGAGTGTTAGATATATTTTATAATGTCATAACTAATATGATTTATGTTTAGTTTTCAGATCTTACTTAAACAGGACAAATCAGTACTTAACTGAAATCAGCAATTATACTGAAGTCAGAACTTAAGTGATCAGTACTTAAGGTTCAGGAGATATTTATCAGGAGATAATATCAGGACTTAAAGGAAACTTTCATATAAGGAAGGTGGCTGATTGAAAGGAAAGAAGATCAAGACAAACGTAAGAAGAGATATGCATGAAGAAGGAATTCTATGAAGAATGGAATACTTGAAAGAAAAGATATCTCATTGATATATTTTAGGAAGCAGAATTATATTCCATATCAATTAGCGATTATCTTGTAACTGTGTGATATATAAACACAGACATAGGGTTTACAATATAAGTGTTATCATTATCGATAATATTTTTTATTGTAACCCTAGCAGCTCTCGTGATATTTGTTCATCACTGAGAGAGGATAGTTTCATATTGTAACAAAGTTTATTGCATTGAATAAAGTCTGTTTTCTGTTACTTGTATTCGATTTGATTGTGCTATACACTGTATTCAACCCCCTTCTACAGTGTATGTGACCTAACATCTTAAACATAAATTAGTTGAGGAATATTATTTCAATTAGTCTTTTAAAATATAATTACTTGAGGTTTAAGTAGTTAATAATTATTACTTAATTATTAAATATTTATTAAATAATAAGATATGATTTTAAAAATCATAAAACCTATTTTAAAATACTTTCGGAGTTTTAGAAAATCATTTTGATCTTTTCGGATCGTCGAGAATATTATCTCGACTTATTTTAACTATAGTGTCAAAAAAAACTTTCCTTATTTATTTATCTGTTGACAACGGTCAACTCACATTATCATAATACTTCCTCCGAAAATTCTCGGATGTATATCTATCTATCTATCTCTATATATATATCGGTGTGTTCCCATCAACAAGCACTATGATTGGGGAACAATATAAGTTCCAGATATATGATAACATTCTTACAAGAACAAGGAGGGGTAGACTCTAGTACTTCGTGGACTGAGGAGACTACCAATTTACTACCACATGAGAAAATGCCTTATATACCAATGAACATGTGGAGTATGCGTACCTGAGAGGGATGGACGCAAAACCGTGTCTTGAGAGGGATAGACACGAAGTGTGTACCTGAGAGGGATAGACACAGAAAAGGCCCGAATGCGGCCAGGGTGATAACCAATAACAAAAAGGAATCGTCCTTCTACTAGTAGAAAAGGTTACAGATTTCCGTATTACGACTGATCATCGTATGCGGTGGCTCCGGTGAATGTCTTATTCTTCCAATTAGAATTAAGATGTAATACCGTAACCCAAGTCTAGGTGTTGGGTTTACTATTAAGGTATTTGCAGACTAATAAGTCAATCGAAAATATTGTTTTGAAAAGAGGTGTGTATCACCAAGAAAACTACTTTGAATAAATACATATCCTTATACGAATTAATATAATTTCTTTAACAGTCTTTTCATACTGTTGATTATTATGGCTGAGCATTAGTGCTCACTCTTGCTTTCTTTTAAATGTCATAACACAACAGATTACCAGTATGCCGGTGTGGGGTTTAGTCACTTGAAATCGTGGGGAGAATCCCTTACAGCTTTGTCTCAGGTGAACCAAAATATTTAGATAGGTATAAAAATGTTAGTAGTAATTTATTGTAACTTCATGTAGAGGTTACGAATAATTATTTAAGATCCTGTAAAGTACATTTGTGTTGTAATAAAAGAAGATTATGTTGTGTACATCATTTCTAAGGCTATAATTTATGTGTGTGTGTGTGTGTATGCGTGAGATTGGGGGTGTGTGATATAGAGTTATTAGATTATTTAGTTAATACATGTTACACATGATTGAACGATTGCGTGATGACCCAGATCCCTGACCCCGGATTTGGTGGCGTTATAAAAAATCATTATTCTCTCTATATAAACTCTTTGAGGGCTGATTTATATAAAAGATATATGATTTACAAAACCCTAGCCATTCAAGGAGAAAGAGGAAGAGAGGTAGAGATGGAGTTTTCGGGTGTTAGTACACATCAATCCTTCAAGAAAAGCGTTGGTGTGGTTACCGTAGAGCGTAGATCGCGAGAGCGTGATACGTGGTGACTCGACTAGGTTTGGAACTCCATTAATCCTCCATTATTGAACTCTTAAAGCTTTTTTAAGGTAAAGATTCTTAATACGAATTAAATATCTATTTTTGCATGGATCCTACGTAGGGTTTCGATTTTATTCTTATTTTAATTTAATTTTACATCATTTCCATTGCGTTTAGGTGCTCGAAACCCTTCACTTTGGTGGTTGATTCTTTTTGGAAGAGGGATCAGAGTTCTTTCCAGTTCGAGGATATTTGTCCTTAGCATCGTACTCTTGGTCCATATTCCGCTTCTTGTTGCTAGTGGGTTCATTCTTTACCACCGTCTTTCTCATGCTTTCCTCCATCTTGATGTATTTTTCGGCTCTATCTTGGAGATGTAACATGCTTTCAGGAGGGCGCTTAACTAGGGACATCTTGAAGAACTCGTATTTAGTCCCTTGCTACAGTACTATTATAGCTACCTTGATGTCAAGATCCGGGACCTTCAAGGCTTCCTTTGTGAACCAATTCAGGTAGTCTCTTCAGGACTCCTTCGCTCCTTGCACAATTCCGATGAGAGAGGCTGAACTTTTCTCATACGCTCGGCCACTAATGAATTGTTTGATAAAGACTTGGCTTAGTTCTCTAAAAGACCCCATTGAGTTAGGGGTAAACGGTTGTACCACCTTTGAGCCATGCCAGATAGAGTCCGGGGAAAGGCCTGACACTTGACATCATCGTTCATGGGCTATAGTAACAGGGCATTGGAGAATGTCCTGACATGATAAATTGTATCGCCAGTGCCATCATATGCTTTGATGGTGGGCATCTTAAACTTCCTTAATATGTGGGAGTTAATTATCTTTTCTATGAATGGTGGGTTTGAATCATCGGGATCTCCTAGGGGCATCAGTTGACTTGGATCATCCCTTGGGGGCGCAACCCTTTGTCTTGGGGTCGAACCTTCTAAGTCTATAACGGAGAGAAATTCCCTTAGTCTTGTTTCAGGCGGAGGTCTCGGTGTCTAGTGCATCTCCAGGTCACGCTTCAACCTTTGGATCTCAGCTTCATGAGCCCTGATCCTCTCTTGTACATCTTGGGAAATCGTCCCTTGAGTGATCCTGGTGTTGATAACCACTAGGCATTGGCTCTTTACCAGCACGTCTCCTCTTTGGAGTGACTTTATCGTCCGATAAGTCGAAGTCTCGAGCAAACTAGGGTCCAGAGAACTCTCAATTCTCAGGGATAGGAGCCAAGCCACAGATGTATAGGGGTGTCGACCCTTGTCCTTCACTTCGATTAAAGAGTTCACTTCCTCCAACCTCGAGGTATAGAGGCATCCCGTAAGGTGGGTTGGTGGTCCCTGGGGTCAAGATTGTTGAATACTCATATCCTACGAGCTGAGGGTTATTGTTGCCTGTAGTTGCTGAAATTGGGGATTCGTCCTTTGAGGTGCTGGGGGATTCATTCCTATGGGCGGATCTTGGATTTGGGGATTCGTCCCTTGAGGTTGGGCCTCAGATGCCCCTGCAGGGGTTCCTCTCTGGGTGGTGGAATAGGTCGAGTGTGGGGGTATCTCCACTATTGATGAGATTGTTGGTGATGGAATGGGATCGTCGGTTCCACCATTGTTTCTGCTCTATGTAAGTACCACGGTTGTTGTTGTCTTCCCACAGTCGGCGGCAAATATTGTGGAATAAAAACTAGGGTTGTGATTATAATTAATGTTAGGGTTGTTGAGCCTCGAGCATTAATAGTTGTTCTCGCGGTGGGGACTAGTTGTGCTTGCAAGATGCCTACGTATCTTTGTGTTGTTGAGAATCAAGCCAAAAATGTAGTTCTAGGTTGAGGGATAGAGCCCTTTATATAGATGTTGAGTCTAGGTTTAGACTGGGGTAGGGAGACTTGGCGGACAAGTCTTCTACTTAGATGGTAAGTAGGACTTTCCTAGATGGTGGATTCTGGATCCTTCCTAGGAGGAGTCCGTTTCTATGTTGGATACGATATTTGTGTCATCATGGACCCCATTTTCAAGCCTGCTCGGCGGGCCTATCACGTAACTGATTTCGGGTCATGGGCTACACGACCCACTTTGAATCGTGGTCGTCATAGTCTGCTCGAACTATCAAAACTCATATTGGGTCGTGACCGTGATGACCTACTTTGTGTCGTGGCGTCACTGATTTGACTAGTCAACTTTAGGACACAATTAATTCAGCATTAATTTTATCTTTATGGATTACTTTTCATTCGTATCAACAGACACTAATGTAGTTTGATATAATATTTATGCAAATCAAATTAAAGAAAAACATAAAATGTTCAGTAGTACATTTATCCCTTTCATTCAAGTCATTCGTACACTTAATATCTAACAACATGTTATCTTTCGGTGACATGTTAATAAATTGATTTCAGTTTAAAAAAATTTAAAACATTAAATTAGTGAATAAATTTCAGTAGTTCTTAGTTTAATTATTTTTTTCTTCACATTATGGTAAAAAAAAAATTTCTTCGAATACATTTATTTTCAACTCTTAAAAACATATATCTCGAGTGTATTTACAATCCATGTATTTGCATTGAAGAAAATAATAACAAATTTTTTTATCAAAATTGTTAGAGTTCTTAAGAAAAAGAGAAAATGACTAAAATACTTTTTTAAGGATCCTTAACCCAAAATACCCATTCTAAAAAATGCGGTTTAAAATATCCACCAGAGTATCAGGGAGATACGCCATTTCAAGTGGAGCATCATGGGTGATACTCATTTTTCAGTGGAGATCAGGACTGCTACTCCACTGTAAAAGGCGCATCACCCCTGATATTCCACTAAGGAGCATCACTCCTGTTAGTCCACTGAAAGTGACGTATCATACTGATATTTCACTGAGTGTGGCGTATCATCCTGATATACCAATGATATTGGAGTATTTTGGAGTATTTGATGGATATTTATGGTCAATTAAAATGCTGATGGATATTTTGGACCATGATTATCAAACTATAGTTATTTAGGCCTTTCACCGTAATTATCATTTTTTTTCGAGAACTGATTTATCACATATTTAATCAACGACTTTTCAAATAATTATACGAGATCTAGGATATATTCGTAACAGTGTTCTAAAACTCGGTAGTACTCGGACTCGAACCTATTTACAAATGGGTTTTGGTATACTCGGTCATAACTTAGTTTTTTAAGTGACTCGGGTCAAAATCGGGTAAAACTCGGATTACTCAGGGAAAACTCGAATTACTTAGAAAAAAATCGACTTTAGAAGAAAAAATTTGAAAAATGAGTAATGTTCCAAAAAAACTCGTAAATGAGTACTAGTTTCTGACAAAAAATATAACTTTTAATTATATTTAGTGTTAAAATGATTGTAAAAGGTTAGCCAAAAAAATTAATTATACTACATATCATTTATAAAATTTAACAAGTTAAATTTATACTAAATTAAAAATTATGGGATGTTTAAAATTTTTGAATATTATATCAAGTACTCTTTTAAGATACTTGAAAATATAATTAATTGTCATGTATATGATTTATTTATAAAATATTTTAAATTAGTAAATATTAAGATTAAAAAAAATAATATTTTACATTTTATGAGTTTTTAATCGAATATTCTTTCCGAGTATTTTTCGAGTATTCCGAATACTCATTATTTCATATATTCGCCGAGTCGAATCGAGTACCCTTTTTAAAACATTGATTGGCATCACAGTCCCCATTAACTAAACAACTAAATTATTCTCTCCACTATTGTGAGAGTATTATGGTCTCTTCGTTCAATCTCTAGTTTTTGAGAGTGAATTGTGAGAGTTTTTATGGCTCGTTATAACGATTTGAGTGATCAATTTGCTGGCTTAGACATTGAGGAAGAGGAGAATTATGCGTTTGTGTTTGAAGGGGAAGGGGTTGTTGAGAGTAACAAATATGAGTTATGTATGGTGGGTAGATTCTTGACGGGGAAAAGTATCAATGTCAATGCTATGAGAACAAAGATGGCAGATGTGTGGAGGTCGGCGATGGGAGTGAACATTAAGGAACTGGAGACAGGGATTTTCATGTTTCAATTCTACCATAAGGAAGACAAGAACTGGGTTCTGAAGGGGGGTCCGTGGTCTTTTGACAACGCAATGCTTGTGATTTCAGAGATTCCAAATGGGGAGGTACCTCTAAATGTCCCTCTGTGGCATGTGAACATTTGGGTGCATATATTTGATCTTCCGTCCGGATTCATGTCAGAGGCGGTGGGGAAGCTGTTGGGAGACTTCTTTGGTGAGTTCCTGGAATATGATAGTAAGAATAATTCAAGTTTGTGGAGAGAATTTATGCGTATAAAGGTCAGATTGGATGTCAGGAGGCCACTCAAACGGAAGAAGAAAATAATGAAGAGGAATGGAACGGAGGAAATGGTGTCGTGCAAGTATGAGCGGCTAGGGGAATTTTGTTTTACATGTGGGATGCTAACTCACACAGAGAGATATTGCAGGAAGTTTCTTTCTAGAACGAATGAAGATGACATTAATGAGTGGGGGAGTTGGCTTAGAGCTCCGACCAGGAAGGTTGGTGGTCAGACGAGGAGCCGATATTTACGGGAGGAAGACGATACAGAGTGGGAGGCGCGTCGGGGACGGTACAACTCAGGCTCACAATCAGGGGAAGGTAGTTACAGGAAAGAGGGTAAGAGCATGATTATAGGAGGTGCAGCGAGGCAGGACTCTCGAAATCAAAGGGATAACACTAATCCCTTAATTTTAGCAACAACAATTTTGGAAGGTGGGAGGGAAAATTTAAATTTGGAGGCTAGAGGGGGAGATTTGAATTTGAATATTGAAGATGGGCTGGATAATGATGAAATGACTAGGCTTATTGTTACGGATAGGAAAAGGATGCGAGGTGGGCCGGATAAATATGACATGATGGATACACCAGGGGGCCTTGTTAAAGAGTCTGACTCAGCTCTGAATAATAAGCCTAAGGATGTTGTGCTTTCTAAAATGGATTGTTCAATGTCAAACAACTCACAACTGGCTACGCTTGCTCAGCAAGCTAGCCGGACGTCATGAATGCTGTAAGTTGGAACTGCTGAGGTTTGGGGAAGCCTCGTGCAGTTCGTGCATTGAGGGATGTTATAACGTCTCTTAGACCCAACATTGTGTTTTTAATGGAAAATTTATCAAAAACAGAAAGAATAAAACAATTATGTAGTAAATTAGGCTTTGATAACTATTGGGCGGTGGATTGTGTTGGTAGAAGTGGAGGAATTGCTTTTCTATGGAAGAATAATTTTAAGTGTGATGTGATTGAATTCGGTCGTAATTTTATAGATGTTCAGGTTATGAATGCCAATAATGTTATGTGGAGGTTGACTGGGTTTTACGGGTATCCGGAGCGGGCTCGTAGAAGGGAGTCTTGGGAGCTGCTAAAATCATTAGCTAACAGGTCCGTGTTACCCTGGGTGGTGGTGGGAGATTTTAATGACATGATTAGTATAAATGATAAGAAAGGTAAGCATGCTCATCCTCAGGTGTTGTTAGACGGGTTCAAGCAAACGATTGAGGAATGTAGGCTGATTGAGCTGGATCTTATGGGAGGAGGTTACACGTGGGAGAAAAGTCGGGGTAAACCAGATTGGGTAAGAGAGAGATTAGACAGGGCGTTTGCTTCAGCTTCTTGGTGGAGCTTATTTCCCCTATGCAAGTTGAGTGTTCATCAGTGTGTTTACTCTGATCATGATCCTATCCACCTGAAGTTTTATAGTACGGAGCATTCGAAGAAGAAATTCAGGTTTCGATTTGAAAATACTTGGCTCAAGGAGGAAAATTTTCATGAAGATGTCTCAGCTCATTGGAGAAAACTGGATCCTAACCATTTTCATTCAAAACTGGTAGAAATTTCTACATTTATAGAGAAATGGGGTAAAAGATTTTTCAATAAGTTCCGTGAGAAAATCAGAAAGCAAAAGGAGATGGTTTCTTTGTTCGAGGATTGTGCAGATGAAATCAGGACTAGTAGATATTTTGAAGAGAAAAAAATCCTTGAAGATCTGTTGTTGAGTGAGGAACTTTATTGGCAGCAATGAGCCAAGTCTTTCTGGCTCCAAGATGGTGACTCGAATTCTAAATTTTTCCATGCGAATGCTACGTGTAGGAAAAAGAAAAATCAGATTGACAATCTTAAAGATGAGAATGGGGTGGTGGTTAACAAACAAGAAGATATGTGTGAAGTCATTAGAAGATATTTTGTTAAGGTCTTTGAGGATGAAGGCAGAGCGGATAGTGCTAGTACGGAGCTGCATGAAAGCATTATAACAGAGGATCAGAATCGAAATCTCACAGCAGAGCTAACGATGCAGGAATTATCAGTAGCCATAAAGCAGATGCATCCTGACAAGAGTGCAGGTCCAGATGGGTTAAACCCGGCGTTCTATCAGCATTTCTGGCATCTTTTTGGTAAGGATGTTCTTCAATGTTTTAAGCAGTGGTTAAAAGATGTGGCTTTTCCCATAGATCTTAATAATACGAATATTATTCTTATTCCTAAGAAAGACAACGCAAATGAGATGAAAGATCTACATCCGATAGCTCTTTGTAATGTTTTGTATAAGGTGTTAGCTAAGGTTTTTGCAAACCGGTTGAAAACCATTTTGCCTGGCATTACTTCAGATAGCCAATCGGCTTTTGTCCCAGGTAGAAATATAACGAATAATGTGTTGTTGGCTTTTGAGTTGCTGCACTACATGAAACAAAAGAAGAAAGGTGTGGAGGGAGAGGTAGCTTTGAAGCTAGATGTAAGTAAAGCGTACGACAGAGTAGACTGGAGTTTTTTGATGCATCAATTACATCAGTTAGGGTTTGATGATAAATGGATTGCCTGGATTCATTTATGTATCACGACAGTGACTTACTCTGTCAACTTCAATGGTACTCAGATTGGGCCTATCAATCCGTCAAGAGGTCTCCGTCAAGGAGATCCTCTGTCACCCTATCTATTTTTATTTTATGTGGAAGGCCTGTCTCGTATGCTAAAGAATGCAGCTGATGAAGGGAGAATTCAGGGTTGTAAGATTTGTACTCAAGCTCCGGCGGTTACTCACTTGCTATTCGCAGATGACAGCTTTCTATTTTGTAAAGCTAAAGTGGAGGAGGTGATGAAAGTTAGGGAGATATTGCAGAAGTATGAACTTCATTCTGGTCAGGCAATTAACTTTTAAAAATCGGGGATTTATTTTAGTTCTAATGTGAGGCTAGACAAGCAAGGTGAATTGAAGGATTTGTTGGGTATGCATTCTGACTTGAGCACAGGGAGATATCTGGGACTCCCATCGCTTATAGGGAGATCAAAGAAAACGGCTTTTAATTATCTGAAGGATCGTCTTTGGAGCAAGATTCAGGGTTGGAGTGCTAAGTGTCTCTCTAAGGCTGGGAAAGTTGTTTTACTTCGTTCAATAGCACAAGCAGTTCCCTCTTACGCAATGTCGTGTGTCCTGCTTCTGAAATCTTTATGCACAGATCTTGAAAAGATAATGAATAGTTATTGGTGGGGATCATAGGACAGTAATAGGAAGGGAATAAAATGGGTTTCGTGGACGAACATGAGCATGGCAAAAGAAGTGGGTGGATTAGCATTCCGTGATCTGCAGGGATTTAATTTGGCGCTGCTTGGGAAACAATGTTGGAATCTAATGGCCAATTCAAACTCGTTAGTAGAAAGAGTGTTTAAGGCTAAGTACTATCCAGGCTCGAGTTTATTTGATGCAGCTAGGGGAGGAGGTGTGAGTTATGTCTGGTCTGGGCTCTGGCAAGCTAAAGAACATCTAAAGCAGGGCTATAGGTGGATTGTGGGAGATGGTAGGTCTATAAGTGTGAGTACTGATCCGTGGATACGTGGTAAAGCTGGGTTCAGAATTGATGAGCATAATTCGAGTCTATTGAGTGGTTTGAAGGTAAGCAATTTACTTGTTCCTGGTAGTAACACATGAGATATTGACAAGGTGAATAGTTTGTTTTCAAATTGTGATGCTAAGTGTATTTTAGCAATACCTGTCCCTCAGAATCAGGTTCAAGATCGACTTGTCTGGTGTCACTCGGTTGATGGAAAATATAGTGCTAAATCTGGATATAAATTCTGGCAGCAGAATTACAGTGCTTGTAAACGAGTAGAAGAAAGCAAGGGCTGGAGTAGACTGTGGAGAATACAGGTTCCTCGGAAGGTTAAAATCTTCTTGTGGCGGGTTTGTAGAAATAATGTTCTTGTGCGGAGCCGTTTGAGGGATAAAGGTGTTAACAGTGCAGGTGGCTGTCCTATGTGTGATAGCGATGAAGAGCATTTGAGGCATATATGCCTTGATTGTAGCTACGCAAAGGGTTGTTGGGCTGAGCTTGGTTTTTATTTTGATAGCTCCCAGTATAGCTCGTGTTCAGAATGGCTACTGCAGATTCTTTCAGTTGAGTCGTTTGAAAGATTGGCCCAGATAGCGACTGTCTTATGGGGAATATGGTCGGCCAGGAATCTCAAGGTGTGGCAGAATAAGACTATGACGACACAATTGGCAATGCAGAGTAGCGTGTTACAAATCAAACAGTGGAGAGATTGCCAGCATTTAAAAGCTTCCAGGATTAATAATTGTGTGCAGGATAGAAGAAGGACAGCTACCAAATGGCAGGCCCCTAGAGAAGGTCGTTGATAAGTGGCATTTTATACCACTTAGAACGTCTTAAAATGGCTTAAATTGGTGTCTTGAAATCAAGTATTTTGTGTATTTGATACGTTTTTCTAGTGTTTATGCATTTCAGGGTATTAGTTGCATTTCGGAGGAGGAATCATCAAGAATAAGCCTTGGCATGTGTTCACCATTGCGAGAGGAAAAGAACGGGCAGATTACGGCGAAGAAACGGAGCAAACATGGAATTTTTCTAGAAGGGTCCTGCGCGCCCGCGCAGCAATGCTGAGCGGCCGCGCAGCAGCCTTGCGCGCCCGCGCAGAAATGCTGAGCGGCCGCGCAGGGTCGGGGAAAAAGATATATTATTTTAGACTTCTACTTCTGTTTGGCTTCCAACTTCTATGTAATCTGAGTTTTATGGGACTATTATATAAGTAGATTTGAGACGTTTTTCACAGAGTATTAAGAGGAGATTATGTTTTAGATTGTGTTTTACGCAAGAAGCGAAGGAGATAAGGAAGAAGACCGATTTAGCACACAGCATCGAAGAGGAAGCATATATTCTTGTGATTCTTGTTTCGTTGTAACGTTGGATGCTAATTTTCTTGCTTTGACTTATTTACTCTTGTGACGTACTCTGTTTTAATATAATCAGTTTAGTTATTATTTTCTTGTGTTTGTTATCATGATTTCATATGAACCCATGATGGCGATAAGTTCTATTATGGGCTAATCGTGATCATGGGGTTACAACGGATTTATTATGGAATTCTTTAGTTAATTGTTTAATACTTTAGTATGTGATGATTGCATGATATCTAGTATTGGTTGTGCGTATTCGTCTTATGTGCGTCGCGAACATATAAGATAGGGTGTTAATCTCTTGTGAAGCGACGGTGGATCTTGAGATTTAGAACTTGCCATGCTAGCATAGGTTCATGTACATTGTGCATGATTAGTGGGTAACTCTAACAGTTTTATTTGCCCTATGTAATCAAAAGGAATAACTTGTGCTTAAATCGTTGTGTTGTCAATTTCTGTAGACATATAGGAACTCAACATAATTGATGACTATTCAACTTCTATCTTAATTGTGGATGTTTGGTAGAATGGTATTAGTACAATGAAAGTTGGCTTTTATCAGTTTCGTGTTATTCGATTAATATCATCACTGTCACATGCTAAAGGTAATAACTATGGTCATAGAAGGAAGTAATAATGAAGTTGTGATCTCATGAGTGTTTTATTATTGATAAATTGAAGTGTTAGTTAAGTGGTTAATTAAGTAGTTAATTATAGTTAATATTTAATCAACAATTTTAAGTGTTATTATCTTAATATTGAGAAGTAATCATACATTGGTGAGTGAGTTAAATTAGACAATAAATTAGTCTGAGTCTCTGAGGGAACGAACTAGAAAGTATTCTATATTACTTGCGAACGCGTATACTTGCGTGAATATTAGTGCGTGATTTCGCCCTAACAAGTTTTTGGCGCCGCTGCCGGGGACTCGGCGTATTTGTTTAGTTTATGTACTTACCATCATTGGTCATTAGGACTCAGTGATTAGGACGTAGTAGTTAATTACTCTTTTCGGTTGTATTTCAGGTACTTTAGCAAGAGTTTATGCAAACTCATTCTCGTGCTCGCAAGAGGACCTTAGATACAGCTGAAGAAAAAGACGAAGTTATTGATACTCCGGAGAAGTTAGATTTTGAGGATTCGGATTCAGGAACTGAGCAGAAAGAACCAGTAAACATGGGAGATCATATTGTTCAAGCTGATCCAGCTCTTATGGATTTTTCTCGGCCTAAAATTGATGACATTCAGTCAAGCATCCTTCATCCGGCTATTCAAGCTAACACCTTTGAAATCAAGCCGGGCACTATTCAGATGGTGCAGAATTCTGTTTCTTTTGGAGGAGCGGCAACTGAAGACCCCAACATGCACATAAGGAATTTTGTCGAGATCTGCAGCACTTTTAAGTATAATGGCGTGACTGATGAGGCTATCAAGTTGAGGCTTTTCCCATTCTCACTGAGGGATAAAGCTAAAGACTGGTTACATTCTGAACCAGCTGGGTCCATCACTACGTGGCAAGATCTTGCGCAAAAGTTTCTGGTGAAGTTTTATCCAATGGCAAAGACTGCTGCTATGAGGAGTGCTCTTACTCAGTTTGCGCAGCAACCTACAGAATCTATGTGCGAGGCTTGGGAACGCTACAAGGAAATGTTGAGAAAATGTCCACATCATGGAATGCCGGATTGGATGGTAATCACTGGTTTTTATAATGGTTTAGGGGCCCAATCTCGGCCCATGCTCGATGCAGCAGCTGGAGGCGCCTTATGGGCTAAAAGCTATACTGAGGCGTACAATCTTATTGAGACGATGGCTGCAAATGAGCATCAAAACCCAACTCAGAGGATGACATCAGGCAAGGTAGCAGGTATTCTGGAAGTTGATGCAGTCACCGCTATTGCAGCCCAGCTCCAAGCGCTATCAATGAAGGTTGATTCTTTGGCTACGTATGGAGTTAATCAAATAGCTATGGTTTGTGAGGTTTGTGCAGGTTCTCATGCTACGGATCAGTGTTCTTTTGTCAATGAATTTGTTCAGTATGTGAATAATTATCAGCGACAACAACAGCCTGTGCCAGCGACCTATCATCCTAACAACAGAAATCATCCAAATTTCAGCTGGGGAAATAATCAGAATGCTATTCAGTCACCATATCAGCAAGGAGTGAGTAAACAGTTTAACCCACCTGGATTCCAGCAACCACAGCAGTATGCTACAAGACAATCATATCCTCAACAGGGAAGTGCAGCTGCACCTACTAGTGCTGATTTTGAGGAACTTAAGCTGTTGTGCAAGAGTCAGGCGGTTTCTATCAAGACCTTGGAAAATCAAATCGGTCAATTAGCCAATGCAGTGCACAATCATCAACCTGGCACTCTTCCCAGTGACACGGAAGTACCAGGCAGGAAGGAAGCTAAAGAGCAAGTCAAGGCTATTACCTTAAGGTCTGGAAAAGTAGCTGATGCTGAAAAGGCAAAAGAAGTCGAAGCTGAAGTTAGAGATGAAGAATCTAAGCAAAGGGAGAAAGCGGCGGAACCAAGGAAGACTACTGTTGAACACACTCTGCCTGAGGCTAATACAGGGGAGAAACAGCTCTATCCTCCACCACCTTTTCCTAAGAGATTGCAGCAACAAAAGCTGGATAGACAGTTCGGGAAGTTTCTGGAGGTGTTCAAGAAACTTCACATCAATATACCTTTCGCTGAGGCTCTGGAACAAATGCCTAGTTATGCGAAGTTTATGAAGACTATTCTTTCAAGGAAGGTGAAACTGGAGGACCTTGAAACCGTTGCTCTCACGGAAGAATGCAGCGCGGTTCTGCAACAAAAGTTACCACCAAAACTGAAAGATCCAGGAAGCTTCACCATTCCTTGCACCATTGGCAATCTAACTTTTGACAAGTGCCTTTGTGATTTGGGAGCAAGCATTAATCTGATGCCGTTGTCGATCTTTAGAAAGCTGGATCTGCCTGATCCAAAACCCACATACATGTCGCTACAATTGGCGGACCGTTCCATTACTTACCCAAGGGGCATAGTTGAGGATGTGCTCGTCAAGGTGGATAAGCTCTTCTTTCCTGCTGATTTTGTTATTCTGGATTTTGAGGAAGATAAGAAGATTCCCATAATCTTGGGGAGGCCTTTCTTGGCTACTGGCCGTACCTTGATAGATGTGCAAAAAGGGGAACTTACTATGCGGGTCCAAGATCAGGATGTAACCTTCAACGTATTCAAGGCAATGAAATTCCCTACAGAAGATGAGGAGTGCTTAAAAGTGGATGTGATTGATTCTGCGGTTACTTCGTAACTCGATCACATGCTAATGTCTGATGCATTGGAAAAGGCCTTAGTGGGGGAATTTGACAGTGATGATGAAGATAGCAATGAGCAATTACAATATCTGAACGCTTCTCCCTTGAAGCGAAAGCTGGATATACCATTTGAATCTCTTGGTACTTCTGACCTCAAGAACGCTGAAGGGAAGCTCAAACCATCAATAGAGGAAGCGCCTACCTTAGAGCTCAAACCATTACCTGAACACTTGAGGTATGCTTTTTTAGGTGATTCATCTACGTTACCTGTTATTATTTCAGCTGACCTTTTAGGTAGTGAGGAAGATAAGCTCTTAAGGATTTTGAGAGAATTCAAATCGGCTATAGGATGGACCATAGCAGACATCAAGGGGATAAGTCCTTCATATTGTATGCATAAAATTCTGTTAGAGGAAGGTAGTAAGCCAACTGTGGAACAGCAGCGAAGACTGAACCCGATCATGAAGGAGGTGGTGAAGAAAGAAATTCTGAAATGGCTAGATGCAGGCATCATTTATCCTATTTCTGACAGCTCGTGGTGAGCCCCGTGCAATGTGTACCTAAGAAAGGAGGTATCACTGTGGTCGCAAATGAAAAGAATGAGCTCATCCCTACTCGAACAGTTACAGGATGGAGAGTATGCATGGATTATAGAAAATTGAACAAAGCCACAAGGAAGGATCACTTCCCTCTCCCATTCATTGATCAAATGCTTGACAGATTGGCGAGACATGAGTATTTTTGTCTTCTGGATGGTTATTCCGGGTATAATCAGATTTGTATTGCAGCAGAGGATCAGGAAAAGACTACCTTCACTTGTCCATTTGGCATATTTGCTTTTCGAAGAGATTCGTTTGGGTTATATGGCGCCCCGGCCACCTTTCAGAGATGTATGATGGCTATATTCTCTGACATGATTGGAAATAACGTCGAAGTGTTCATGGATGACTTCTCCGTCTTTGGACACTCATATGATGAATGTTTGAATAATCTGCGCGCCGTACTCAAAAGATGCGTGGAAACTAATTTGGTGCTTAATTGGGAGAAATGTCATTTTATGGTGCGTGAAGGCATTATCCTTGGGCATAAGGTCTCTAGCAAAGGTCTGGAGGTGGACAAGGCCAAGGTGGGAGTCATTGAAAATCTTCCCCCACCTAATTCGGTGAAAGGAATCCGTAGTTTTCTCGGTCATGCGGGTTTTTATCGGCGATTCATCAAGGACTTTTCAAAGATATCTAAGCCGTTGTGCAATTTACTTGAGAAAGTTGTGCCTTTCAAATTTGATGATGAATGTTTGGCAACATTCGAGACTCTCAAGGAGAGTTTGATCACGGCACCAGTTATTACAGCACCAGATTGGACAGAACCGTTTGAGATGATGTGTGATGCGAGTGACTATGCGGTAGGTGCAGTTCTGGGACAGCGCAAGAAAAATCTCTTCCATGTGGTCTACTATGCGAGTAGGACTTTAAATGGGGCCCAATTGAACTACACCACTACTGAGAAGGAGCTTTTGGCTATAGTCTTTGGCTTTGAGAAATTTCGATCTTATCTGCTTGGTATGAAAGTGACAGTATTCACTGATCATGCAGCTATTCGCTATCTGGTTTCTAAGAAGGATTCGAAGCCGAGACTCATTCGTTGGGTGCTTTTACTTCAAGAATTTGAGTTAGAGATCAAAGATAGAAAAGGTACCGAGAATCAAGTAGCTGACCATCTCTCTAGGTTGGAGAATCCCGATTCTACTTCACAAGATAGGACGTTAATCAATGAATCTTTTCCGGATGAGCAGTTGTTTGCAATTCAGGAGGAAGAACCATGGTTTGCAGATATTGTAAACTATCTTGTCAGCAATATAATGCCTCCTAATTTGACATCCGCGTAAAAGAAGAAGTTTCTGCATGAGGTGAAGTGGTATATGTGGGATGAACCATATTTGTTTAGACAGGGAGCTGACCAGATCATCAGGAGATGTATCCCGTTCTGTGAGACGGAGGGGATATTACGAGACTGCCATTCCACGGTTTATGGTGGACACTATGGAGGTGAGAAGACGGCAGCTCGTATTCTACAAGCAGGTTTTTTCTGGCCCACCTTGTTCAAGGATGCTCATCAGTTTGTTTTAAGGTGTGATCGTTGCCAAAGAGTGGGAAATTTGTCAAGGAAGGATGAGATGCCATTAAATGTGATGCTTGAAGTCGAGGTCTTTGATGTATGGGGAATCGATTTCATGGGGCCTTTTATCTCGTCTTGCAATAATCTGTACATCTTGCTGGCAGTTGATTATGTCTCAAAATGGGTCGAAGTTAAAGCTTTACCGACAAATGATGCAAAGGCAGTGCTAAATTTTCTTCATAAGCAAATTTTCACAAGGTTTGGAACACCTCGGGTAATCATAAGTGATGAAGGATCGCATTTTTGCAACCGTAAGTTCACTTCTATGATGCAGCGTTATAATGTGAATCATCGAGTAGCTACTGCCTATCATCCGCAAACAAATGGTCAAGCGGAAGTGTCTAACAGAGAGATAAAGCGCATTCTAGAAAAGGTTGTTTGTTCGTCAAGGAAGGATTGGTCTTTAAAGCTCAATGAAGCTGTTTGGGCTTACAGAACAGCATACAAAACTCCACTTGGGATGTCACCGTTTCAGTTGGTGTACGGTAAGGGATGTCATCTACCGGCGGAGCTTGAGCATAAGGACTACTGGGCATTGAAGAAATTGAACCTGGATTTAGATGCAGCTGGTAAGAAAAGAATGCTTCAGCTTAATGCACTTGATGAATTTCGACTTCAAGCGTACGAGAATAACAAAATGTATAAGGAAAAGGTGAAGAGGTGGCACGATAGGAAGCTACATCCTAAGTTATTTGTGCCAGGGCAACAAGTTCTGTTATTCAACTCTCGGCTCCGACTTTTTCCTGGGAAGTTGAAATCAAGGTGGTCTGGACCTTTTATTGTCAAAACTGTGTTTCCACACGGAGCGGTGGAAATTTTTGAGAATGATTCGGACCAAGCATTCAAGGTTAACGGTCAGCGGTTGAAGCACTACTATGGGGACATGGCAAACCGAGAGGTGATTAGTGCCATTTTGTTGACTACGTGAGAAAGGTACGGAACGTCAAGCTAATGACGAAAAAGAAGCGTTGCGTGGGAGGCAACCCATGAATTGTTGTTACAGGAACCCTTAGAAGTTAATAACCTATCCAAAAACACAAAAAAATCAGAAAACAGGGGCTGAAAAAAAAAATCCAGAGACCCTCTGCGCGCCCGCGCAGCTATGCTGAGCGGCCGTGCAGCTTTCTGCGCTCCCGCGCAGAAATGCTGAGCGGCCGCGCAGGGGTCGAGTTCCAGAAATTTTTTTACAGTTCAGAAAAAAGAAAAAAAAACAAACAAAAACACAAAAACCCATTACAGCCCATAAACCCACGAATTCTTTTCCCATTACCCCATGATTTTATCCCTCAACCCCACTCCTAATCTAATTTAACCTACTCCACACCCTATATATACATACACCTATCCTACATATCTCCCACAACTTCCTACACTTAAACCCTCTCATAAACATCAAAAAATCAGTTCTTACACACTTTTATTCACAAATCAATGGCACCCAAGAGAGCACGCACTATTGACAGCAGCAGCACAGTTCCTACTGCTGATTCATCAAGGGGTACTGCTGCAAGGCCTCGGTTAACTGACAGAGCCGCGGAGGAGGAGTACACTAGGCTGTTGGGGAAGCCGATTCTGAAGGAGAGGGGGTTTTTACCATCAGGGAGGGATGGTGAGTTGTTGCCCATGATTGCAGAGAAGGGGTGGATAGCTTTTTGTGAGTCACCCGAAGCAGTACCAATGAGTGTTGTTCGTGAGTTCTACGCGAACGCGAAGGCTGAAAAGAATGGGTTTTCTGTAGTTCGTGGGCTGACGGTTGATTATCATCCTGCGGCGATTCGCCGTGTGATTGGACAGCGAGAGAGGAAGCCCGAGGAGGAGAACTGGAATGAAAAGACTGCTGAGGATTTTGACTTGGATTTGATTTGTGCGACTCTCTGTCGACCGGGCACAGTTTGGAACCGCAGTCCAGCCAATAATGAGTATCGTCACTTTCCGGCGATCGCCATGAACAGGTATGCCCGTGCATGGAATGCATTTATATGTGCTAATATTTTGCCTTCTTCACATGCACACGAGGTCACAGTTGAGAGAGCACAACTGTTGTGGGGAGTTCTGAATGAGAAATACTATGTGGACCTTGGTGAGTTTATCTACCAAGGAATTCTGAAGTTTTTGAGGGGAGCAAAGCATATGAACATCCCTTATGCATCCACGGTTACAAAGCTATGCCGTGCAGTAGGAGTGAACTGGCCAGCTCATGAGCAGTTGTAGTTGCCAGCAGCTCCTATAGATTCTGGCACTCTGAATGGGATGCAGGAGTGGACCGGTGGTGAGCCTGAGGAGCATGGGCTGGGTTATCTTCTTCCAGGAGGGCGTCCAGCACGAGGTGCTACTATGGCCAGGCCAGGGCGTGGTGAGGCTAGTTCTTCGAGAGCTCAGGAGGGTGCTGAGATGGGTGATGCCCAGTATAGGAGGCTTTCACGGCGGATGGATGCCATGTATGAGACGCAGAGCAGGTTTGCTCAGGAGCTCACCCTTGCGTTAGGGACTGCTTTTCGAGGCCTTGGAGCTGATATCCAGTGGCCAGTTTTTGGTGAGGACTCTGCATACCCGCCGCCTGATACTCCACCCACTGAGGGTGATGATGATGATGACTCCGAGTAGGTATACCCTGTGTTCCTTTCTACTACCTTCACTGGGGACAGTGAAGATTTTAAGTTTGGGGGTGGTAGTTAAGGAATATTTTGTGTGTGTCATATAGCTGCATATTTATGATAGTTAGTTCATATAGTTGCATAATTTTTGCCATATAGTTTTTTTATATAGCTTTAGTTGTTTGTCAAATCATATAGCTCATGCATATACCATGATCCCTTTTGCAATGATTTATCGACTGAATTGTGATATTGATGCGAGTGTAGTGATAGCATTAAAGTGATATTAAGTTGTGTAGGTTGATATGCATGCTAGAAGCACTTGTATTGTCACTAAGTCTTAGAGAATGCTTAAGGACTAGATTGTTGTTATGATCTGATTATTTTCGAGGATAATCTATTTATTATGCTTAGAATTTGATAATAGGTTCTTAGTGGTAAAGGCATGAAAAAGAAAAAAAAAATGGAGTAAAAATGGAATTTGTTGCTAGTTGTGGCTAGGCGTCAAATGGCTAGTAGCCGGCTCGCATGTTATGCGAGTAGTCTAGGATTGAGCAAGATGGAGCGAAACGTACTTGCTCAGAGAAAAAAAAAATTGCGTAATTGATCAAGAGTGGGCTCTTTGGTATTCGAGTTATTAAGTTCTTAGGGGACTTTGTGCCTAGTGACCTAAGGCTTTTAGAGTCTGGGATCCGCTAACCTAACGCTCGTTACATGGATACCATTGTATAAGTCTTTTGTGGACCTCACTCATTGCACGGTCAAATAAGCATTTGAGTTGTAAATAAAAAGCACGATTCCGTAGTAAGCTCCAGAGTTCTTGTAGTGTTGTATATCACTTTGTGCCTAGAATTTTTATTCTTTGTATAATCGTAGGATTGCCTTGAGGATAGTCTAGTCATAGTAATTGGTCTAGTTCCAAAGCATATCTGTTAAGCATTTGCACACACCACGTTTCTGGCGGTATGTCCGTTTGCATGAGTTTCTTGATCTTTAGTGTCTAACTGCATTCGTTGAGACGTGACAATTTGGTTGGTTAATTGTAGTAAGGGGGATCGTTGCATTTTCATATAGATTGCATTCATGCATATTTTTATTTGTTTTTGAGTCTGTGACGCTTGAGGACAAGCATCGATTTAAGTTTGGGGGTGTGATAAGTGGCATTTTATACCACTTAGAACGTCTTAAAATGGCTTAAATTGGTGTCTTGAAATCAAGTATTTTGTGTATTTGATGCGTTTTTCTAGTGTTTATGCATTTCAGGGTATTAGTTGCATTTCGGAGGAGGAATCATCAAGAATAAGCCTTGGCATGTGTTCACCATTGCGAGAGGAAAAGAACGGGCAGATTACGGCGAAGAAACGGAGCAAACATGGAATTTTTCCAGAAGGGTCCTGCGCGCCCGCGCAGCAATGCTGAGCGGCCGCGCAGCAGCCTTGCGCGCCCGCGCAGAAATGCTGAGCGGCCGCGCAGGGTCGGGGAAAAAGATATATTATTTTAGACTTCTACTTCTGTTTGGCTTCCAACTTCTATGTAATCTGAGTTTTATGGGACTATTATATAAGTAGATTTGAGACGTTTTTCACAGAGTATTAAGAGGAGATTATGTTTTAGATTGTGTTTTACGCAAGAAGCGAAGGAGATAAGGAAGAAGACCGATTTAGCACACAGCAGCGAAGAGGAAGCATATATTCTTATGATTCTTGTTTCGTTGTAACGTTGGATGCTAGTTTTCTTGCTTTGACTTATTTACTCTTGTGACGTACTCTGTTTTAATATAATCAGTTTAGTTATTATTTTCTTGTGTTTGTTATCATGATTTCATATGAACCCATGATGGCGATAAGTTCTATTATGGGCTAATCGTGATCATGGGGTTACAACGGATTTATTATGGAATTCTTTAGTTAATTGTTTAATACTTTAGTATGTGATGATTGCATGATATCTAGTATTGGTTGTGCGTATTCGTCTTATGTGCGTCGCGAACATATAAGATAGGGTGTTAATCTCTTGTGAAGCGACGGTGGATCTTGAGATTTAGAACTTGCCATGCTAGCATAGGTTCATGTACATTGTGCATGATTAGTGGGTAACTCTAACAGTTTTATTTGCCCTATGTAATCAAAAGGAATAACTTGTGCTTAAATCGTTGTGTTGTCAATTTCTGTAGACATATAGGAACTCAACATAATTGATGACTATTCAACTTCTATCTTAATTGTGGATGTTTGGTAGAATGGTATTAGTACAATGAAAGTTGGCTTTTATCAGTTTCGTGTTATTCGATTAATATCATCACTGTCACATGCTAAATGTAATAACTATGGCTATAGAAGGAAGTAATAATGAAGTTGTGATCTCATGAGTGTTTTATTATTGATAAATTGAAGTGTTAGTTAAGTGGTTAATTAAGTAGTTAATTATAGTTAATATTTAATCAACAATTTTAAGTGTTATTATCTTAACATTGAGAAGTAATCATACATTGGTGAGTGAGTTAAATTAGACAATAAATTAGTCTGAGTCTCTGAGGGAACGAACTAGAAAGTATTCTATATTACTTGCGAACGCGTATACTTGCGTGAATATTAGTGCGTGATTTCGCCCTAACAGTCGTTTGAAGGTTAATGTTGATGCTCATGTGGTTGCAGGGTGTCCGTGGTTCTCGTGTGGGCTTGTTCTCAGGAATCATGCAGGGAAGTTTATCAGAGCTAGAACACACAAGTTCATTGGTGCTGTCCCCGTCATCGAAGCGGAAGTTACTGGTGTGTGGGAAGCTATTGAATGGGTTAAGTCATTAGGGCTGCAGAATGTTGACATTGAAAGTGATTCGTTAGTTGCAGTTCAGGCCATTAACAATGCAGTGGAAAACCCGCTGGAAGTTGGCGTGGTTATGCAATCTTGTAGTAGAGTGCTTAAATCTCGTAAAGACATTGTGGTTTCTTTTATAAAAAAACAAGCAAACAAGATAGCTCATTTAGTAGCGAGAGTACCCTGTGAAGCGAGTTGCTTTTTGGATTTAATGACTCCTCCATTGCCTGTGTTGGAGCCCCTTGAAAATGATTGTTTGATGATTTAATTAAAATCCCAGTTTCGAAAAAAGAAACATTGATTCGCATGTGAAAAACACGGTGACAATATTTATTCTGAGAAGAACAAATGAGACAAACAAAACCGAGTATCAAAGCCAAGCTGGCAAGGCCACCAAAGAAGCCAGCAAGGCAACATCCACCGCCAAACCAAGTCAAGGTCATCAAGATTCAAGAGATTTCTTAATTCAACAAAAAATCCAACGGCCCAGAGGATTCTTAGTTTCACAATTCTTTCTAGAGAGAGAAACCCATTTAGATTCCCCCCTCTCTCTTGTTCTTCTTCTTGGGGTTTTGCTTTATTTTATTTCTTTCTCTGCATCAACCCCCCCTCTTTCTTACACAAACTTGCAAGTTTTGATCTTTTTGGAGAATTCTTTTGTATTTAGTTATATATTTTATCTATTTATATTGGGGGATGGATCAGTTTGGTGTTTTAGTTGAAAGTATTGGCTTTAAAGCACAATCTAAATCAACCCCTTTGGCTGATTTGAAGGGTAAAACCAATATCAATAATGGGTTTCCTCCTAATTTGGATTTTAAGGCCAAAGCTCCATCTAATTCTGTTGATGGGTCTGGTTTTGGTGACATTTTCGGGTCGAATTATGGCTTGAAAACCCAGAATTCTGATGGTTTTGATGATGTGTTTGGTGGCTCAAATGTCTATGATTTGGATTCTGTGTTTAAGGGTTCTAATAATTTGGGTTCAAATTCTGGTGGTGTTGATGATAGTGATGATATTTTTGGTGCATTTTTGGGGAAAAAGGACTCCGAGTCTACGAATTATGGTAATTTGTTTGGGAAGATACCTCCACCCCCCAAGCGGAACACTTTTAATGATGATTTGCTTGGGGGGTTTAGTGATATGAAGCCCAAGTTAGATACTGGTTCTGGTTTTGATGACTTGATACCTGGATTTGGGAAAAGCAGTGATCCAAGAAACGGGTATGTCCGATCACACACTTTAGCTTCCGCTCTGCTGACTTTTAGCAGTTTAAACTAATTTGAGCAATTGAATTGTTAACTCTGATTTTTAGGCTTCACCTATGTATAAGGTAATTTTCCCTAGGATTAAAAAATGACATTGTTCATAGTTAGTTGTGGGGGTATGCTAAGATTTTGTTATGTGTTACGTATTCTGTAACAATAATGGAATTAGATACTTTCTAGCGTAGTAATTTGCTAAGGACGATAATAGCAGTTGCAACTTATTAAAGTTTAACTTTACGATAATAGCAGGTGCAACTTATTAAAGTTTAAGTTTACTAAGTTTCGAAGGATACCATTGGTTGAAGTGAATACCAGGATGAGAAACAGCTGTTTAAACTTGTTTTAACCAAGTAGTTTGGTGGGGGAAAATTAATATTAATATTTTCCTCGCTAAGCTATTTAGGCCGCTGTCTAAAACAACATGATTAGCCTTTATAATAAAGTTTTTTTTAATTTACTTGTTACTGTCACCAGATGCAATATTATTATTATTATTATGATGATTATGATGTACCATTTCAGGATTCTCATAACAATTACCATATATTAGTATTGTAGTCCTGATAACCACAGTAGTATTTTTAGATGTGCTCTATGTGTATATTAGTATGCGACAGTGC
The DNA here is from genome assembly GCF_009905375.1 of Apium graveolens. Taxonomy (NCBI): domain Eukaryota; kingdom Viridiplantae; phylum Streptophyta; class Magnoliopsida; order Apiales; family Apiaceae; genus Apium; species Apium graveolens. The sequence goes on along the minus strand of NC_133649.1, from coordinate 155,104,700 downwards.
TCTGTCAAGAGCATTGTTGTCACGAAGACCGAGTCAAATTCCAGTCGACACGAAGGTACATGGGCTTCGCGGCTTTTCGAAGCCCGACTTGGCACTGTGATAACCCCTTGACTGCTGACTTGGCGTCGTGATAACCATGATAATGGTTCACAATCTCCCAATCCAGCCAATGACAATACGCAAGAAAGAGATGGAGATGAACATAATATATAAATAAATAACTTTGCTTGATTTTAGTCATCACTTATGTTTTTATTTGCTTGGAGAACATGTTTCAGATTTGGTTTTTGAGTGTTGTTATGTATTAAGTATGTTTAATTTAAACTTAGTATTCTATCACTTCTAATTTAAGTTGTGAAATTGATGTGTTTAGTTATATTATATACTAAATGTAGTGTATATATATGTATATATACATTTTATATATATATGAACGACTTGTCGACTTTTTACTACTAGTCAAGTGACTTGTCGACTAGCTTTCTGGAAGGTACTCGAGCATCAAGGCTCTACTTGGTGCCGTGATAACCATGGTCAAGAGTCAAGACATAACAGAAAATGAGAATAGAATATGTAGATATTGCACAGTTCAAATCTTGAAGGGAATACAAGAAGATTTGATATTATATAACTCGGAAATAAATGATGTGCGAAGGGGCTATCTATCTCAGGAAGAATTATGTGTGGGCCATTTAAGCTATATCTAATGTATAGGAGCAGGTGCAAATAAAAAAGAAAATTCGTATCTGAAAGGTTAAGAAACAAGTGATGTATAAGATTTCATTATCATTTAAGAAAAATTTACTAAACAATGTACGTTATTAAAAGGATCCAGGTAGCATAATCAGATGTTCTATTTCGATTTTTTGTTGTTATGCATATTCTTTTGTCGTTTCAGTAATGATTATTACGTTTTGATACTTCAATATATCAATTTTCCTAGCACCATTAATTGATTTGCGAATCATTTGAACCATACCTGCGTGGATTATTGCCACTGGAATTGAGAGAAACTCTAGCACGAGCTTCTTTATTAAGAATAATAAATCTTTAATTGGCTTTCATACAGAATTCAAAAGCTTAGATTAAAGAAGAACATATGCATAGATTCATAGACCATTGAACTAACTGTCTTTTTTTGCGTCAAAATGTGTCTTCAAACACCTGATGCTTTAATGCATATTGTTTACTGAATTTAATTGTTGTTGAACTTTGGAAATGCTGGCTGTGGCTTGTGATTTTGTGCCCTCATTTACATACAAGACTAAGTTTAAATTTTGTGTTTGTTCCCTGACTTTTTCAGTTCTTCTCAAGAACTACGACCTTAATTAAACTTCAAAAAATTGCTTCATATATACGTGCTTAATAACTAAGCATAGTTTTATACTACCGTGTTGTTGTAAATGCCAACTTCTTGGCACCATTGCAAACTCGAGTTCGAGCAAACACAAAGTTTGTCATCCAGTTATGTATATATGTCATTCGGTTCATGAATGTTCATTAGATTAGATATACCTGACAGGAAATGCTTTATTTGATTGTAAATGCCTGTATGATTTTCTGTTGTTTACTTTGGACTTTGGAGCAGGAAATGTAATATAGCGATGATCACTTTTTGCAGTCTAATGTTAGATAAGGTTCACGTATTCTTTCTAATTTTATGCGGCTCATTATTTCTTCTGTAGAGAAAAGCCGGAAAGAGGCCGTTCATGGAATTCAAGTGATAAAGATGGTAAATCAAAAATAAATTTGGTAGAAGACCCCTTCAACATATTTGAAACATCTACTCTTCAGAGAAACTATACGCCAGCTGTGGTTCCTGATCTGCTAAATGAAGGAGAGAATCGAGCATCTGCGGACGTAGATATTTTGGAGTCGATGTTTGGTATGGGTGCTAGATCGAAGAATATACCGAGTCCAAGCCCAGTAACTAAGGTTGAGACTTGCACCATAACCGTGTTACAAAATCAGCATATGCATTTTGGTAAAATAAGCTGTTTTAAGCCTTACAAGTTCCACTTTTCAGGATTCTGTATATGATGCACTATTCCAGAAAAGCAAAGTTCCTGCAAATCAAGGGTCGGGAAATTTTCTCAGCACGAGAGAAGTTTCCCCTTCTATTAGTATGGATGATGATTTCTCATTCCTCTCTGAAGTTGAAGGTAAGCATCCTCGTTGAAAATACAGCTTCTGTCCCATAAAATATATATATATATATATAAATATATATATGTGTGTGTGTGTGTCGTCTTTTGCTATTGTATTCCTTGATGCTAACTATGCTAAGTTTGTTTTTTTTCACAAGTTGCCCCTCCATCTAGAATATTCCAGGAAGTTGAAGGAGAGAGTGAAGAAAGAAGAAGAGCCAGATTAAATCATCATCAAAATACCCAGGAGCGTATGGTATACATAGATTTCTTACTTCAAACTATTTCCCTCACTCTTTTAAATATACTTCAATTTTTAACCTATACTTTATTTATTTCTTAACACTTATTAATTGTACTTTTTTGGTTCCTGTCATTAGTCCCCAATCTATAGATGCCTTTCATATTCAATCTGAGAAACACAGGAAGATATATAGGAAAAAAGACTTAGTTGCTTAAATTTTAATGGTTAACGATTTTCACAATCTTAGTAACTTCAAATTAAGTAGAAATTAGGTATTATGAAGTTTAAGTTCATGGATTTGTAATTGCAGAGTATTACAAGAATTAACAAATTGAGGTCCATGACAAATGATAATCTTTTCGGATTGTATTGAACAAACAGACGTCTACTTGGGGTTAAATTAAAATTCTGTGAGGTCCACAAAACAAGAATAAATTTCTCTTAAGAGTATATCCACTTATATAATTATTTATGCTTCTATTTAGAATGATTAAACCATCTAGATACATTTAAGACACAACACCAAAACTAGGTCAAACAAAATAATTTTTGTATTCAAATTTTGACACTTCTATCAATCTGAATGGCTCAAAAAAATTCCCTCTTACATAACACACAAACACAGACAGTGTTCAATCACATAGACCTTTTAAGCTATATGTTGCTCACTGCTTTATGTGATATAATAGGTAGTTGGATTTTACTTGGCCATCATCCCATCATACTCTAATAGGTAATTGTTGTTGAAAATTAAATCTGAAAAAAATCTTGAAGATTTTACATTAAGGTGAAATGTCAAGAGTCTGGGAGTTTTAGAAGCCCAAGAGATATATTCAGTTACTCAACTTAAGATATTATTAGTTACCTATCAAGAATTATGCCAAGGCGTCTATAAATTCATGTGTACTGTTCTTCTCTGAACTATCAGAAAAATCAATCAGATAATGTAAGTTATATGCTTTTGATTATATTCATCTTGTTTGCATCATTACATCTGAAAACCGTCAATTGTTTCAAGTTTAGTTGTCTTTGGTTTGAGATTGTGCAAGTTCTATGATACTTCATACAGCACCTTCTGCAAAGTGCATGGCAAGCTACTTTCTTTGAGAGTTTCTGTATACGATATGATTTCTATCATTATTACTTTTTGGTTTCTTCAGATTAAAGCTTTAAATGAAAAGAATCGACGTGATCGTCAGGTACAGCTAGAGCAAGAAGAGAGGCATGTAAGTATCTCTTGTATACTTGTATGACAAATTTTTTTTAGTGTTCTCTCACTTTTTGGCTCTTTTTTGTGTTGTATATTTTGACGAAGTTGGGACAAATACTATGAGGTGTAAATTTATTATTTACACGGTGTGTGCAATGTATTTGTAAGCAGTTCTTTGTTAAACATCGTACAAGCATATATCTCGGGCAAAGCTTTATTAAATTTTTAAAAAAGTAATGAAGTATAAAATGAAAGAGTTTTGTTTGATTATTGTAAACGAAAAATTAATAAAATTTATCTATGAATTAATCATATATACATTGCGTCCAAAAAATTAATATACATTGATTAATAACTAAATGTTCAACTTATTTAAAAAGCAAGTATTAGATTTATTTAACACAAATTGAAAAACTTATCGCCGCCCAAGGAAAACATAACATGCTCCGTAAGGTTCTGTTATTAATCATTAACTTGGGAGACAAGCTTATAAAAAGTAAAACCAAAAAGTGGTTCAGCTTTAATATTAAATGATGTATCCTTGGGAATTGTTTTAGGAACAATGAAAATGCAGTTTTTGCACTTGTTAGTTGTTTTGCTGAATTATACTCATTTGAATATAATTTTTTGTTCAAATTTTATTTTGTTAATTCTGCAATCTACAGAGGCTTGCTGCGACTTTGGACGATGACATAAAACGCTGGGCCTCAGGAAAAGAAGGCAATTTGCGTGCACTTCTATCATCGTTACAATATGTGCGTTCCTTACCCTACATTCTATGCTTTTGACAACTTGTGTGTTCCTTACCCTACATTCTATGCTGTTGACAACTTGCATATTACAATGATAAATTATATAAACAATGAGTTTTCTAGTTACCAACTCTCTTATATTATGTGTTGTGGGGATTAAGATTGGTACCTGGAGGCTTCTAATACGAGTTACGGCCATGTGAAGTCTCCTTTCTCTTATGGATTAGTTAAATGTTAATGTCAAAGATCATCTCCTACATAATTGTGGTTCCAAGTATTAATAATGTGATGGCACACAACTAGGTGAACTAATTAATGATCAATTATCGGAGGTATCTCGGTTATGAAGGTGCTTCTCATTGGTTGCATCCTTCTGCCTTGGCGGGAAGTGGAATGCCACAATCTCATTTATATTACCATGTACACCTTTGGTGAATGTATTGTCAGTTAGCAGCTAACAAATTATTTCCATATGCGTGCTCGATTATGGGGTTCTGTCTTACAGGAAGCTCAGCACTTGATTGGGTGATGTAAATTGTGCCACCCTAAGGGGTGTGGGGTTGGGTGTGGGGTGGGGGTGGGGGGATTCATAGTTGTCCTGGAGTTGAAAGGTGTGAGATATTGTGTTACCACAATGGTATAGCCGACTTCCTAGCCAAAATGTTCTTTAAATATTTTATATAACCTTGGTAATATAACATAAGTTGGTATGGAAGAACTGCTGCGCTGCAGGAAATCCTTTTCTATTCAAGTTCTCTGACGAGGTTTTTGAATAGAACTTTGATAGGCGAGAGGTGTAAGCACCGCGAGGTGTGAAGCGATCTCGTACTAAACAAAAAGAGTTTCACTTTCCATAACCAAAATGAAATAAAGTCAACCTCTTCCTGCAATTGCGGTGAGTCTCTCTACCTCTTTAGTTGCGCCCCCCTACTTGCTTATTCGCAATGACTACCACAAGAAAGTCGGAATGGTCGTTGATACTTTCCAAACAATAAGTAGGTTGTTGAAGCAAATGTGCACTTTAGGGTGCAACACTTTTAACTTTTTAATACTAGCCATCAGATTCTTAATAATAAACGACATGTGTCATGTGTTTTCTTTTGTTCAGATTGTGTGAATTAAGTGCAATAGATTCTTGCAATCTTGTAGTATAAAAGGGATATGATTTAACTTGTATAAAAATGATCCAGTAAGTTGTTTATGCATGACTATGTGGTATGTGCAGGTGCTTTGGCCTGAATGTGGCTGGCGTCCAGTTTCTTTGACTGATATGATGACATCTATCTCAGTTAAAAAGGTTTATCAGAAGGCAACCTTATGTGTGCATCCAGATAAGGTTCAACAAAAAGGCGCCAACATTCAACAGAAGTATATTGCGGAAAAAGTTTTTGACGTTCTGAAGGTATAATACCCGAAGTTAATTCCTTATATTTGTATAGCAGGTTTATTAGTCATGCTAGCTAAGTTATTATATAGTGCATTGTCAGTACAGTTCCTGAATTCTAAACCAAACCAAACATACCCAGTATATCCCGCTTTACGCAGGGTCTGGGGAGGGCAAGATGTACGCAGCCTTCCCCTCATTCTTTCAGAATATTCTTTCAGAATGAAGAGGCTGTTTCCCGAAAGACCCTCGGCTTGTGTGTGCGTATAATACGTAAAAAGTGAGATGAACAATACAACATATATGCAAGAATTAATATCAATTTGAAACAAACCAAAAGATGATCACTTAAATTGAAAAGATTTGAAATAAACCTTAGCCCGTGGTATTATTCACATGGGACATACCTAGAATCCAATTTGAAATGGGTAATGATGAATAAGTACAATGTGTGTGTGATTGATTCTTGCGAAGAGATGGTATGTATATTAATTGATAAGACTGAGATTGTATCCATCACCGATCTTGCACAATTTTCGGAGCCGTGTAAATGTAAAATTGATCAGATCAGGGAGATGTGCCTTCTTAAGAGAAGCCTTCTCGACAAGTTTCTTGACAAACATAACAAAGAAGATCTGATCACAATGTTGCAAGAGATATACAGATGAAAATTTATATTGTTTAATTCTGTGAATGATAAATTATGTAATTCAGATGATTGACTATAGAGTAGACTTGAATCATGTTACTCTGCAGCACAAAAAGGCCTTCTGGCACACACTGTATAATTAGAGGCCCACACTTTTAGGAGAGGCAGATAAGGCAACACGAGCCAACTAAGTTAACTAAAGCATAATTTATATCGAAAAAACACACATAATATTTAAACAAGTTCATCAACTTTACTGGTACTTGAAATCTTAAAAACAATAAATAATAAAAAAATAAGATCATGTGTTTATCAACCTTCTATAATTGGACCCATTTAAAGGCATGCCAAATCTTTTTAAAAAGCATCAAGTTTTTCTTCATAATTGGTGCTGACTGCTTCCCTGCCACATCAGCTTCCTGTTCATCATTAAGTTGCCTAAAGTAATGTTGTTTCGGGTGCATCCCTATTCTGTCTTTTGTCTTGATCACTTTTAAAGTTGTGCGTGATCTAGAGTTCTAATGCAGCTCAACATCAGAAGCATGAGAGACAAATCCGAAACGCGAAACAGGTTTTCAGTACAATCGATATTGATGGTTGTCTTCATCTAGTTCCCATTAAGCTTTTTAACTAAATTCTCATTGATTTTATCAATGGTATTTAATATAATAAGGTCTATGGTATACTGTAATGCATATTGGCCTTTTAGTGCCTGGTATATTTGATGAACTCCAAGTCATTTAAGACATATCTCAGGTCACTTCCACAGTTCTTCCACAATATATTTGCAATTCACTGAAAAATAATTTATCAGTCTACTGTTTGTGGTAGCTTACGATATGAGGAAATCTGCAACCATTAGCTACTGACATGCTTAAAACGCAATTTAAATTCCTTAACATCCGTTTTAAATTTTTGCAAGGTCTAATTTAGTATCTTGTGTAAAGTTCTTTACCATTTTGTATTACATTTAAATTAATTAATAAAAACAAACAATATATATACCTTTGTGGAGGCATATTGTAGTTGAGGAAGACGATAAGTAATAGGATGAGCAACTGAGGGCGGGGATAGACTTCGCGGCTTTAAACCTCTTTATGTCCAGATTGGTTGTGTGGTTTGGTTATCACTGTAGATGGGGTTGGTGGAGGCTGGAGGCTAGGGACCAGGCCAAACTTTTTTCTATAGCGTTGTTTTCAGGATTAACTGAGTGGAAAGGCGGGTCTTCTGATGACTGTTTTTTTATCTATTTTATTGCATGTGGCATTTGTTTTCCAACTCCTAACCAGCTTACAGTCCACTCATTCATATATTTCTAGATTTTTTTGGTTATTTATCTAATTTTTTTCTATTTGAGCGCATGCATTTGGCTTTCAACCTCCTTTGCCTTTCATTAGGCTTGGACCTTCAACCTCCTGTAAAAGGGGCGAGGGACATACCACTTCATAATTAATTATAGTACGCAATATTTTTGGTGGCTCAGTAGTACGTCATGTAAATAGACCTTGATCTTTCATATATACAAGTGAATTATTGGAAATAGATTCTATTACTTGCTTTAGTAGAATTCGTTTGAGCTTATTTTTCTTTTTTCTTGGATCGTATAACAGGAAGCATATAACAAATTTAGCTCTGAAGAACTATAAGACACGCAAGATGTATGCTCATCAATTTTCTGGCCACTTGACTGACGAGTCAATCAGTTGTACCTTCTTTGCTTGGAAGCTTGAATCATCTTAAGACCAGGTTGTTTAATATCCAGTGCGATAGACTAAGTTTTTTAAACCTCACATCAATGTGGTTCCATGGTTTTTGTACTTTTCTTTTTTGGTTATATCAGTCTCTTTTAACTTTCACATCTCATGATTGTTTTAATCAATTCAGTGTAAATTTATTCACCTGTACTTTTTCAGTATTTTAGAAGATAAGAAATAAAATACACCACAGAGTATTAGTGTTTTCCCAGCCGAAATATAGGCAGTACCCCTACTGCCAGCCTTTTATTGTTGCAAGGTGATTGCATCACAGAATCTTTGTAGGTGGTGCTCATCGTCATCCAGGACCTTATCCTTTAGATTCTTAGACAAGAGTGCTGAACTTTGTAATCTTTGATTTGTGGTTGCATAATCTGTGCATTACAGGGCCGTATTGCGTATAACTACTGTTCATACATGATTAAATTGAAGAAAGGATTATTTCGAGTGCAATTTCTCAGAACTGGGAATTATTTGTGTCAGGAACCCGGGTGCATTGTAGGGCATAGCTCTGTTTATAAGTACATTATATCTTGCAAGATGTAAAAGTAGATGAAAAACTTTCATTTCATGGTACATTTGTACTAGATTTTAAATATGAGGCGAGGGGATGAGGGATTTAATTCTTGTCCTTGTCAAGAGGGTCGGAATGGGGATGAGAGTTCGCCACTAGCCTATCCTCAAAGCTTCCAACATTTTTTTGTTATTTTCCTGTGCATGTATACGGTATACTGCAAGATTAGCAATAGGCTAATAGATAGGACTAGAGCCCTCTCCTCATGTCAACAGTACACATGTGCTTAGATTGCTTTATCATGTGGAAGACTGTGTGCTTCCATTAATATGTCTGTAAAATGAGGCTAGAGTATGACTTCTCAAGCCTGTTTTGATGATATGTGTGTGTATTTATGTCTCGAACAAGGACAGGAACTTGAATGAGGATGGCAAGTAAAATCTGGAGCTGTGATTTGTGGTGGTGTTCTTGATTAAATTAGTAATTTGTGGTGTTTTGAAAAAATTACCAACTAGGTTTGAGTAAATTAAATGTAGTATTGTGTTGAGATAAAGATGACATAGGTGTTTGAAATGTGTATATTGTTGGTCGGGGGCTGCAACGTCATTTAGGTTGGCGTAGCCCATCTAATACTATACTGTGTGAATTGTGATGCTTGCATTGCATGGGCTGTATGCCTGTGCGGCTGTGCATACTAAAAAAAAATTGGTTAGTAATTTTGTTTTTAATATTGAAACATTAATAATACTTTATATGTTTTGGAAGGGCTAGGGTATTTACACAAAATTCTACCACCCGCCTTATTTCTGAGAATATGATGCATGTTATTTTTCTTTTCTTCTCTTGACATTTTTTTTGTGTTTAGATGTCGGTTACGATTTGAAATTTGAACAAGGTTTAAATATTTGGTAAAATGTCGTAACGAATTTGGGGGACATGAAGTTGCATTTAATTTTGATTGTTTGCACTTGAAATTGGATTAAGTTTATCACGGCATGAAACCAATATATGATGATATGACCGTATATTGTCTTGCATTTTCAGAAACTAAATTTTATTATAATGTGTTTTTCGGAAAAACCGGAAAGAGTATGCCTAACGTAATTTTTAGTTAAAATGACTCTTGTATTTTTCCGATCATTATGTTTACATATGACAGTTAAACCTCGATGAAGTAATAATCTCGCTAAAATAATATTTTTCTCTGGTCCCAATATAATGGATAGGGGTAAAGTAATAAACTCGTTATAATATTTTTTCTTGGTCCTGATCTTATTACTTTAAAGAGGTTTAACTGTAGAAATTTAATTATATTTGGTAAAACGAAAATTAACTAAATAAAACTTAGTTATGTTAAACCAGTACTTACATAAGATTCATACATCTTTAATCTGCACTTGGCTTGGCTTTAATACTCTCGCAGACGGTATGGGTGAGGATGGTTACAATATATGATACATCCATAATATACGACCAATAAATTCTTGGTCCGTATCTCTTTGTAATGCCATTTTTTACAAAGGTTAAATTTATTTGAATCGGATGTGATGACATACGTAGAATAGCAATGATGTTGATAGTACATATAGCTCCTGAGAGGACTACTCCTAAGCTTCTAACTCCATATAACTCTTGGAATGACTACTCCTAGGCTCCTAACTCCATATACCTCCTGGAAGGACTACTCCTAGGCTCCTAACTCCATATAACTCCTGGAAGGACTACTCCTAGGCTCCTAACTCCACACAGCTCCTGGAAGGAGTAGTCCCGCACACTACCAGTCCTGACCAGCTCAGTCCCGCGAGCCCAACCTTGGTAAATCCCAGCACGTGAGACACTGGCATAAGCAAATGACGGGGACAAATATCGCACATCAATCATGGGAATGATCAGGGCACGTGTCAGAGGATCCTCAGAACATTCATCAGCCAGTCCTGCACTGACACGTGTAAAGCATCCACTCCAGCCAGGTGTCCTCCGCTCCCAGAACTAATGGCTATGATCTAAAGGTACCAACCCCAAAACCCTACCCTTGGGCTATAAATAGCACAAGAAGGTGAGGTTTTGGGGTTAATCATTCTTTCACACTCGTATACACACACAGCCACCTTACATTCATATATATCTTCATCCTCCCCGAAAGCTAGTTCTTACTCTCACGCCGGAGGCGCAGCGGGACTCCAACCCCCCTTCCGGTGTTGTTTTGTAGGAACCCAACCACAGCTACACCTCTACAGCGGCGAAGGATCCAGGACGGCGTCGAAGGAGCAGCCCCGCCACCAGGAGTTATCATTTGGCGCTAGAAGGAGGGGCTCTCCATCCTTGGGTCTCGGTGCCCCTGGATTCACCTTCATCAACAAGCTCTTCAAAGAGTCCATTTATTCAAACTTGTAGGAACCCAAGCAACCAACCTCTTCCATAAGAATGAATGTTGTTTATTTAAGCCACGTTTATGTGAGCTCGTTTTGTTGATTTAAGCCACGTTTGTGTGAGCTATCGTTAGTTTTAATCATTTTTGCTCTAGCTTGAATATGGCATTTGCGTCCTACTACATTGTTGAGTAGTCCCAGGAAATTGTTTAAACTGCTCCCAGGAAGCTATTTGTTAGTGTTTGTTGTTATTCTGGGTAGTTTTTGCAATTTTCAAAAAGCAACCTTAGATCGATATTCTCTGTAGCATATTGTTGTTATTTGTTGTTAGTATTGTTGAGAAATGGCAAGACTAGGAAAGAATACCTCTGGGAAACCATCTGCTAGTGCTCAGGTCCAGGAGCCGGACCACTCCTAGGCCCTTGATCTAGGAGCCGAGAGAGAAACATTCCAGGAGCAGCCACTACACACTCCCGTAGTGGAGAGAATTGTAAACACCAGGGATGTCAGGACCCTCATGGAGCTCAATCAGTACAAGTACACCAATGTCCCGATGGCCGAAGAACATATGGCCAACCTTACAAGTGATGAACTAGCAGAAGCAATCAGGCTCTACAGGCAGGAGCAAACCCGGCTCCAGGAAGAAGCCAAACTCGAGGAGGAACCGGAGGAGTCCGGGGATTCCCAGCAATCTAAGAGATCTGTTTTTGACCGAATCGGAGCCAAGGGGAAGAAAAGCAAAAAAGGATCAAGGTAATAAGAAAAAAACAGAAGCTGCTAAGCAGAGAAGGTTGGAAGAGATGTGGGAGGAAATCAGAAAAGAGGAAGAAGCAAAGCTCGAACTAAAAAAAGAAGTCACCACTAGTCCGGATAAGATATTAGTCAGGACTAGAGCAAACATATTTACTTAGAATTAATTTTCTAAGTAAAGAAGCCACCACTAGTCCAGACAAGATATTAGTCAAGACTAGAGCAACCATATTTACTTAGAATTAATTTTCTAAGTAAAGAAGCCACCACTAGTCCGGACAAGATATTAGTCAGGACTAGAGCAACCATATTTACTTAGAATTAATTATCTAAACAAAAAAGCCACCATTAGTCCGGACAAAGCTATTAGTCAGGACTAGAACAACCATTTTTACTTGGAATTAATTTTCCAAAAATCCAACACTTGTCTGGACAAGCTATTAGTCGGGACTAGAGCAACCACTTTTACTTAGAATTAATTTTCTAAACAAAAAAGTCACCACTAGTCCGGACAAAGCTATTAGTCAGGACTAGAGCAACCATTTTTACTTGGAATTAATTTTTAAAAAAACCACCACTAGTCCGGACAAGCTATCAGTCAGGACTAGAGCCGTCATTTTTACTTAGAATTAATTCTCTAAAAAACCAACACTAGTCCGGACAAGCTATTAGTCAGGACTAGAGCAACCACTTTTACTTAAAATTAATTTTCTAAACAAAAATGCCACCACTAGTCCGGACAATTTATTAGTCAGGACTAGAGCAAACATATTTACTTAGAATTAATTTTCTAAGTAAGGAAGCCACCACTAGTCCGGACAAAATATTAGTTAGGACTAGAGCAACCATATTTACTTAGAATTAATTTTCTAAGTAAAGAAGCCACCACTAGTCCGGACAAGATATTAGTCAGGACTAGAGCAACCATATTTACTCAGAATTAATTTTCTAAACAAAAAAGCCAGCACTAGTCCGGACAAGCTATTAGTCAGGACTAGAGCAACCATTTTTCACTTGGAATTAATTTTCCAAAAATCCAACACTAGTCCGGACAAGCTATTAGTCAGGATTAGAGCAACCACTTTTACTTAGAATTAATTTTCTAAACAAAAAAGCCACCACTAGTCCGGACAAAGCAATTAGTCAGGACTAGAGCAACCATTTTTACTTGGAATTAATTTTCTAAAAAATCACCACTAGTCCGGACAAATTTTTAGTCAGGACTAGAACAACCATATTTACTTAAAATTATTTTCTAAGTAAAACTAAGCAACCTCTAGTCCGGACTAAATATGAGTCTGGACTAGAGCAAACAAATTCACTTAGAACTAATTTTTAAGTAAAACTAAGCAACCACTAGTCCGGACTAACCATGAGTCTGGACTAGAGCAAACATATTTACTTAGAATTATTTTTTAAGGCAAAAGCACCCACTAGTCCAGCAACACCCCGGTACAGCAATACCCCGGGTCCCGCAACACACTAGTCCAGCAACACCCGGATCCAGTAATAACCAGGTCCAAGGACACCGAGGTCGAGGAACGCCCGGGTCAAAAAACAACACCTAGGTCCTACAACAACACCTTGGTCCCGCAACACCTTAATCCAGCAACACCCGGGTCCAGTAACAACCAGGTCCAAGGACACCAATGTCGAGGAAGGCCCGGGTCCAGCAACACACGGGTCCAACAACAACATCTAGGTCCAGCAACACCCGGATCCAGGAATATACCGGGTCCCGAAACACCCGGGTCCAACAACAATCAGGTCCAAGGACACCAATGTCGAGGAACGTCTGGGTCCAGCAACACCCGGGTCCAGCAACAACATCCGGATCCCGCAACACCCTAGTCCAGAAACACCCTAGTCCAGAAACACCCCGGTCCAGCAATACAACATGTCCTGCAACACCCTGTTCTAGCAACATTAGGGTCTAGCAACCCCCCGAGTCCAGCACACTTGGACCCGACAATAGCTCAAATTCTCCAACACAAGTCTGGGTAGTCTACTGCAACGCAATCCGGATTGGGGGGCAAGAAAATCATAAAATCTTCTAAGGACAACCAACTTTAGTCCTGATCGCTAAACTCAACGCAATCCGGACTGGGGGCCAGAAAAACACAAATTCTTCTAAGGACAACCAACTTTAGTCCTGATTGTTGCACTCAACGCAACCCGAACTGGGTGGAAAGAAAAGCTCAAATTCCTCTCAAGAAATCAAACCTTAGTCCAGATTGGATGAACTCAACACAATCCAGACTAGGGGCAAGTAAAGCTCAAATTCTTCTAAGGACAACCAACATTAGTCCTGATTGGCTGAACTCACCAAAATCCGGACTAGGGGCAAGCAAAGCTCAAATTCTTTCAAGAACAACCAACCTTAGTCCTGATTGGCCGAACTCAGCTCAATCCGGACTAGGGGCAAGGAAAGATCAAATTCTTCTAAGAACAACAAACTTTACTCCTGATTTGCCGCACTCAACGCAATCCGGACTGAGGGGCAAGAAAAGCTCAACTTCTTCCAAAGACAACCACTTTAGTCCTGATTTGCCGAACTCAGCGCAATCCGGACTTGGGGGCAAAAAAAGCTCAACCCCTTCCAAAGACAACCACCTTAGTCCTGATTCACCGAACTCAGCGCAATCCGGACTGGGGGGAAAGAAAAGCCCAGCCCCTTCCAAAGACAACCACCTTAGTCCTGATTCACCGAGCTCAGCGCAATCCGGACTGGGGGGGCAAGAAAAGCTCAACTCCTTCCAAAGACAACCACCTTAGTCCTGATTCGCCGAACTCAGCGCAATCCGGACTGGGGGCAAGAAAAGCTCAACTCCTTCTAAACAAAACAATCAAAAGCTCACGTTCCACAAACAAACCCAAATTTACTCTCCCATCCAGAAAATCTGAATAAGGGAGTGGGGGGCACATGATAGTACATATAGCTCCTGAGAGGACTACTCCTAGGCTCCTAACTCCATATAACTCCTGGAAGGACTACTCCTAGGCTCCTAACTCCATATAGCTCCTGAAAGGACTACTCCTAAGCTCCTAACTCCATATAGCTCCTGGAAGGACTACTCCTAGGCTCCTAACTCCATATAGCTCCTGGAAGGACTACTCCTAGGCTCCTAACTCCACACAGCTCCTGGAAGGAGTAGTTCCGCACACTACCAGTCCTGACCACCTCAGTCCCGCGAGCCCAACCTTGGTAAATCCCAGCACGTGAGACACTGGCCTAAGCACATGACGGGGACAACTGTCACACATAATCATGGGAATGATCAGGGCACGTATCAGAGGATCCTCAGAACATTCCTCAGCAAGTCCTGCACTGAAACGTGTAAAGCATCCACTCCAGCCAGGTATCCTCCGCTCCCAGAACCAATGGCTATGATCTAAAGGTACCAACCCCAAAACCCTACCCTTGGGCTATAAATAGCACAATAAGGTGAGGTTTTGGGGTTAATCATTCTTTCACACTCATATACACACACATCCACCTTACATTCATATATATCTTCATCCTCCCCGAAAGCTAGTTCTTACTCTCACGCCGGAGGCGCCGCGGGACTCCAACCCCCCTTCCGGTGTTGTTTTGTAGGAACCCAACCACAACTACACCTCTACAGCGGTGAAGGATCCAGGACGCCGTCGAAGGAGCAGCCCCGCCACCAGGAGTTATCAGATGCTGCTAAATAAAAGATTTCCAGGACATGCCATGCTGATCCTGCTATAGAAGGTATGTTGAGAAATAACAACTGCTATAGAATGTATTTTACTTTACCTCGTTTAAGAGATAAGCGGAGTCGAGTTTATTCACAAGTTAAACGAGTTGGTTTTAGATGAATCGAGCCGAGTTGAGTTGATTCATAAGCTTAACAATTAAAAAAATGAAAAATGAAAAATTTAATTTATAAAACAATTTTAAAAATAATTTATATGAAAATTTAAAAGAGTTCGAGTTGAGCCTTGAATTTGAGCTGAGCTCTAATCGAGTACGATAAAAATACTCGGTTTAATCGGTTCGACTCTTTTAATTAAAGGGGTTTTTCATAAATATCCAAATTTTAAAAAAAAGTTACAAAAAAACTTTTACCTTTTAAAAATATTTGTGAACATGCATTTTGCAACTTTGGAATCATTTTGCAATGGTGATTGCTGCTAAATTTTTTAAAAAATATATGTAAAAATACGTTCTGCAAATATATAACCACACCAATCCAAATAAAAAATACCTGGTATGAACCCCGCTAAAACCGTGGGAATGGTAAGATATATGCAGAAACTGCCCCTAATCTTAAAACATGAAAACTGTTTTAGTGAAAACTCTCGATTTAGTGCGCAACAAATAATTGTGTATGATATATAGAGTATTGATATTACCTGAACCCATGACATTATTCACATAGAATTTACCTCTAATTGTATGCATATTTCCGGTAATTCAGATGTCCAAAATAGTTTACACAATTGTTTGTCGAAACCCGTAAAATTTTAGAGGTGTAAAACTTGATTAGCAATGCAAAAACATTTTGTAACCGCTAGAGGTGAGATCCAATTTTTGTCTGTATATCTCTCTATTCAGTCATATCCACCACTGAAAATTTTTTGCAATTTTCTTTTTCCATCATCGATGGAAGCACAAAGATGACTAGGGATAAGCATCGGTTGGTTCGGTTTAAAACCGGACTGAACCGAATAAACCGAAAAATTGAATTAACATTTTTTTTGGATCGGACCGAATCGAACCGAAATAATTTGGTAAGGGACCGATTTTTTTTTCAAAAGTAAAATTGTATTGAAATTTTAAACCAAATTTAATAAAATCTAAAATATAATTAAAGTAAGTTGATATATAGAGTACTAAGAGTGTATAAATATAATGACAAATTATAAATTATGATAATAATTTTTAAGATATATGTAAAATGTATATAATATAAAATTATAGTATATATAATTTGGTCTATTCGGTCTATTCAGTCCGGACCGAAATATTTTTTAAAAGAACCAGACCGAACCGAATTTTATTTCGATCTATTCAGACTGGACCGAATAAACTGAATATCTAAAAATTCAGGACCGAACTAAACTGTTATTCCTAGTGGACTAACAATGAGATTTACAGAAGGGGGGTTGAATGTAAATCTCAAAACTTTTTCAAGTTTTGAGCAGTTTATGAAAGTTGTGTGTTCAAGAAGAACAAGTGTGTGAATTGCTTTAAGCTAATACAGACAGATATATATTCAAGCACAAATGTAAAGAACACAACAGACCTTAAAAACTTTTATGGTGGATTTGTTGTTCCACCAGAGATGGTATTTTAGAAAATCTGTGATTAAACAATGTTGATCACAGCTGCATCCTAGTACAAACTAGATGAATTTTCTCTCAATATTTTTCTAAACAGCTCTGGAAAATCTCACATCTAATTACTAGCTTCTACTTGGTTTATATATTACCAAGTGTACAAGTGAAGAACAATATAAAATACAGTAATAAAATAAGATCTTCACTTGCTTCTTTTCCTGTTCACTCCAGTACTTTGTTGACTATTGCATCTTTGTACTAGAGAAGAACGGCTGCTTTTTCTGTTGTTCCTGAAATTCGGCTACCACATCTCAGTTGTCTCTATCAACCCATGTGCCTCTGTTTGTAGGTACAACTACCCCTTATCAACGGCTAATCATCAGAACATCCGTTGAAGCTTTCATCCGTTGATGCACTCATCCGTTGAAGGATGTTATCCGTTGAAGCTTTCATCCGTTGATGCACTCATCCGTTGAAGGATGTTATCCGTTGATGACTTTATCCGTTGAAGCTTTAGAGACATCCGTTGAAGCTTAGCTTCTCATCCGTTGAAGGTCTTTAAGTCATCCGTTGATACCACTTCACTTATACAAAATTACAAGGCATGAAGTATTTACAATTGGCCTTCCTATCTGCATATCATCTAGTAGTCAACATGACTCATAGTTTCTCTCAACTTCCAAGAATTATATTTTAAATACAGAGACTGAAATATGCTACAACACTAGACTTATTTCTAAGTAAAGCTACACCATCAACGGATAGCCAAAGTGGTCTTATCCGTTGAGGCTACAGACACTAAATTTCTACTTAAGTATTTTGTTAAACATATCATCAAACTAATGCACATACATTCCTAACAATCTCCCCCTATTTATGTCTATAAGAATTGTAGGCATAAATTCAGGGTTAACTTGATGATAACAAAACACTTAACAGATATATGAATTGAAACTAAGTAGAAATTTAAAAATGCTGCAAAAGTGTATGTACTAGGAGATAATTGAAGATTTACAGTGTTTCCAAGGACACTCCTTTAGTCTGAGCAAATCATCTTTTTCTTCTTTGTTCCCTGGTTTTCTTTCCTAGCCTTTTGTCATTTTCCTCAATTTGGAGTTGGAGTTGTCTGAAGAATTCAGCTTCATCTTCAACACTGACATCCAACTTAGATTGCATTTCTTTGAGAGTTTCATTGCTGGCAATCTTGAGTTGGTCTTCAAGTCTGAAAAATCTTCTGACTCCTTTATCATCTCTAAATTCCATCAACCAATGAGGTGATTTGAGAATTTTTATTTCCCTTTCTTGAATGAGTAAAGTCCTGGGTAAAGCATTGGGCTCCCTCCAAGTTTTCCTTATATTGGCTATCTTGTTGAGAATTTCAGTCTTGGCAGTTCTGGTAAAGCCAGAATCCTTTTGTATAGCTGAATAGACTCTAATCAAGGTAGAGTAGCCTTCATCCAGAATCCTGTGGAGAGGCCATGTTCTTTCCCCAGCTCCTTTATATCTGAACACTAATCTCTCTGGTAACTGTCTGTAGGCAGCTATTCCCCTTACATCCTCCAGCTCATCCAGATAGAGTTCAATGTCTGAAATTTCTTTTATGTCACAGATGTGAACATAATCATCTTTAGAAATGGGTGACTTAGGCTTAGGTTTTTATTTTTGAGTGAATTTCTTAGAGGTTATGGGAGGTGTAGATTTTGGTTTTCTTTTCTGTTTCTTTGGTAGTGGAAGAGTGGTTAGAAAGGTAGGCAATTTGATAGTGTCCCAATCAATAGGTTCCTCTTTTGGAATGATTGGTTCACCATGGATGTTTATTGTGGGATCAGCAACAAGGGGTTCAGGTATGGAAGGTAGTGGTTTAGATATAGATTTGGTTACTTCAGTGTTATCTCCACTCCTTCTATGTGCCTTGGCCTTTCTTCTGTTTCCCTTCTGCCATTCCTCTCTTTCTTCCACACTCTC